>NC_079231.1:16925409-17225409 GCF_029633865.1 Lampris incognitus
CCTCTCTCCCCCAACTCTCCCATCACCCCCCCCCCGCTCTCTGTGGCCATCCTTACCTTAGGGCGCCGCTGCTCCCCGCCTCCCTAATGAAGAGTGACACGCGTCCGCGGGATCTGATCTGGTCTGAAACCGGGCCTTGCCTCCCCCTGTTTTGTCTGTTATTATTGACTGCGCCGGCTCACCCCGGGCCACGGTGACGAGGAGCGTTATACCCCAGAGGCATCGCTTACAAAACGGGCGAGCTCAAAGGGCAGCTGCAATTGTGCGAAATCGTGAGGACCTAATTGTTTTTATTCATGAGCTGCGTGATTGATATTAGGGGAAAATGAGAGTCCCTAATTGTGCCCTCATATGAGGAATTTCTTACACGCCAGCATTCTGTATACATATGTATGTGTGTGTCATGCACACAAGCTGCGTGTGTGTGTGTTGTGCACGCGCCACTGGGTGAGATATCAAACTGACAATTCCTAAAGGCTATCTGTGTAGTGGTCTCCCCACATATCACTTGAAATAATTCATGTTGCCTCGTTGTCCTTTGTGACAGTTCCATGCCTTCATGGCACGGGGACAAACCATATCATAGACGGACAGATACACAACCACCCACTTGTGTTAAGAAGGAGTGCAACTGGTTCACCTTCCTACAGGCCTGTGATACACACACACACACACACACACACACACTTTGGTCAAGCCATGATATCGCTCACTCTTCGTCAGTTTAGTGTCGTAGGTATTGGACTATGGCAACCAGGGCCGCCCATAAGGGGGGGAAAAGGGGAACGCTTTCTGGGGCCCAGCAACTGGGGGGGGGGGCATGGAGGCCAGCAATAATCATCCATCCATCCATCCATTATCTGAACCGCTTATCCTGCTCTCAGGGTCGCGGGGATCCTGGGGCCTATCCCAGCAGTCATTGGGCGGCAGGTGGGGAGACACCCTGGACAGGCTGCCAGGCCATCACACAGGGCCGATACACATTCATACCTTGGGACAATTTAGTACGGCCAATTCACCTGACCTACATGTCTTTGGACTGCAGGAGGAAACCGGAGCCCCCGGAGGAAACCCACGCAGACACGGGGAGAACATGCAAACTCCACACAGAGGACGACCCAGGACGACCCCCAGGGTTGGACTACCTCAGGGCTCGAACCCAGGACATTCTTGCGATGAGGCGACCGCGCTAACCACTGCGCCACCGTGCTGCCAGCCATAATCATGTTTATCCTAAATAGAAGCAATGATAATGGCACACCCTAACCCTAACCTGTGTCACTGAGTGTGAACTGGCTGAACAGGTGGACTTTAAAGACATTATAAAGGACTCTGCATCCAGGGAGACAAGGGAGACGGCTGTATGAGAGGCAAAGATGAAGACATACGGTGAGAAATTGCATTTTCTGCTAAGAAATGTGTGGTGTAAGTGTAGCAGATCTTTGTTGACCTTGATGTGTCTAAGTGTGTTAAAGAGTTCTATTACGGTGTGTGTGTGTGTGTGTTGCTGCTTTAATTGAGCTGTCTTAAAACAGCTGTTTCTTCTTCTCCCCCCTCTCTATTACTCATGCATCCCCTCCGTCTCTCTCACTGCTTTGTTTTTCTGTATAAAGACGTTTACTGTTGTTTTCTATGTTGTTGAATGTGCTGCTGTCTCAGCCGGGTCGTCCTACGGGTCCTTCGTCTAAAAGGTGTCACGTGTGAGCCCACTTGAATCCTGACCTCGTTCGTCCAGTGAATGGCGGACAGGTCAAGCGTTCTCAAGATGAGAGGCAGCGGACGCGCCGCGCGTTTTCTGGCGTCTGCTTCGAATGCGACCCGGGTACGACGTTAAACTGCAACCGTCGGGTCGTCGGCCACTAAACCGCCACCACCCCTCTTCAACCCTTGGGTTGTTGTGAGGAGGGTGTGTGGACACCCAGTAGGACTCAAAACAAAACCTGCCAAAGGGCGGATGAGTTCCTCTGTGAATCAACGGCCGTCCATACCTGGAGAGGAGATAGGGACCACCAGGTAGCCCCCCTACTGAAACACAACGATGACTCGACCAGACTTGCTGAGGCATCAGCTGTGCTCCTATGACCTCCATAGGTTACGCAACTGATGATGATGATGATGATGATGCTTCGAACGCCCTCTGTGGATCCTGTTTGCATGGGATCACCGTGTAGCCTCGCTCAGGACTGTGGGTGCAACCCGGGTCTTTTCAAACCACGCCAACACCTCAGCCTCCTGTATTTTGGGCTGCAGGAATCCTGGTATTGGGGAGGTCGTTTACTGTATTTAAATCAGCACCACTCTCCTTCTTACTTTGCTTCTCTGGTTAAGTAATGGTTCAATACACTCATTACTGAATCAGCAACACACAACCACAAATGCTGGTTAGCTAGTGAGTGAATGCATCATCATCATCATCACCATCGGAGGTCACTTGGGGTCGAGTATGACCGTCCTCCCTCTGGGTCCCTCTGGGTGTTCAGGTGGGCGTAGAGGCTGATCCTGGAGCCGCATGATGGGAGGACACCTGTGCGTGACAGTTTCCTGCAGCCACCACACGGTCCTTGGCAGGGGGTGGTCAGAGTCCAATGGCCTGGAGAACCAAGACGATTGGGGACTGCCCTCTGTTGCAGCCTTCATCCGCCTTCGCTGCCGTTGTGTGCCGTTGAGGTCTTTGTTGGATTGCTCTTCATCTGGAACCTCCCCCTTGACGTATCCGCCTTGGCTGACCCTACCAGGAGACAAGCTCTGGACGGCATATAATTGGTACACGCAGGCTTCTCCACCACGACAAGGTGGCGATCCAGGAGAAGAATTCATGACCTGAAACACTCACTAGCACTCGTTTTTGGCCCGTCTCCACCTGCTTCCACTGCATGGAGAGTGAGAACAGTTTCATACAAACGAGATAGCTCACACACAGTTAATGCAAATAGTGCACTTATTGTGTACTCATGGATGGCTATCTAATGGGATTGTTCTCATGGCCTCGTCCACACGACTCTTTTGCATAATCGTTGCTGGCTGCACAGTAAAGACGCGTTAACTTCTTCTCTGGATCTCTCCACCCTTCTGCATGTGCGACGGATTTCCTTCACTTCAGTGTGTATGCAGTTTTAATTTTGGTGTTGCCGTGTTCATTTTAGTATTTGTAACAGTTGAACGCAGACGGGAGCGTCATCAGCTTGTGCGTCAGCTTGACTCCTTACAATATGTTCACGTGGCCATTTCAATAATCTGAGCACTTCTCTCAAGTCACTCGCCTCATATTTTATTGGCCTGACACGCTGGATGCAACCTGTGTCGCCTACGTCACACGGTTCTTGCCATTCCCCAAGCCCCCCCCCACCATATTTTCTCCCCAATGGTACCCCGGCCAATTACCCCACTCTTCCGAGCCGTTCCGGTTGCTGCCTCACCCCCTCTGCAGACTACCACATGCCTCCTCCGATACATGTAGAGCTGCCAGTCACTTCTTTTCACCTGACAGTGAGGAGTTTCACCAGGGGGACGTAGCGCGTGGGAGGATCACGCTATTCCCCCCCCACCCCCGGTTCCCCCGCCACCTTGAACAGGCACCCCGACTGACCAGAGGAGGCGCTAGTGCAGCGACCGGGACACATACCCACATCCGGCTTCCCACCCGCAGACACGGCTGATTGTGTCTGTAGGGACTCCCGACCAAGCCGGAGGTAACACTGGGATTCGGACCACCGATCCCCGTGTTTGTAGGCCACGGAATAGACCGCCACGGACGCCCGTCCTCGCCATTTTTGATGCCCCCCCCCCGAATATGACGTCTTTCCATTTTTGGGAGAGTCAGAGAGCAGAGGGCGGGCTTGACTCTCCGTATCAGTCAGTCCGTTCAACTTCCGGGTGAGGCATCCCGCTGAACATAATTGAAACCCATGAGGGAAAAACACCTTAGATGACTCAAGTCAGCGTAAAAGGAACAAGGGAGTGGTGGGGGAGGGCTCGGCGCGCGCGTGTGCGTGTTTTGCGTGTGCGTGTGGATGCACGCGTGTCCGTGCGTGCACGCACACACGGGTAACACGATAAGCTCCAGCAAAGCACATACCTGATGCCATTAAATACAATTTCCCCTGTGTGTCAGCCGAGCCATTTGTCAGCTGCTAACACTGCACGCTTTATTAAAAACCTCATCCGCTTCAATTAACTGCGCCCGCAAAGCAGTTTAACTCCACTCTAATCCTGTCAAGATGTTTAAACAGGCCCGCGTACAGTAGGTACATCATTTCAAACCCTGTCAGTGAGTTGCTGGGGTTTTTTTTTCCTTCTCTTTCTTTCTTCCACCTACTTTCTCCTCCTCTCCTGGTCCAGGAGGGAGGCGTGATTTTGCGTGAGTGTGCAGATTTTTTTTTTTTTTGGGCCACTGCACATCCCGGCGGTGCGGGCTCCTCAAACGTGACATAAGCTGTTGTTGATGGAGTTGAAACCCCAACCCACCCACCCCCACCTTCTCCCAACACCCCCACCCCACCACCCCCCTCCCCTCCGTAGTGGGACATCAACATCACGAACACACACACACACGCGTACGTAGGCTGTTGTCTGTCACTCACAAACACATCGGTCGTTTGTATTCGCTGCTTATCGCCGTCTCTCTCTCTCCACGACACACACACGCATGCACAGACACACACACGCATGCACAGACACACACACGCACTTACACATACATGCACGTACACACATGCACAGACACACACACACACACACAGCCAGCAGGGGGATGATCGTTAGCGCGGGGCTGTCACCAGGGGATCCCAGGCGGGGCCTGCACGGCAGGGAGAGGTGTAAATTGGGTGAGCGCCGGGTGGAAAGTCACCAGTAAAGGCTTGGTTCACTTCGTCTTGTAGCCTTGCCTCTCAACACGCCACCCTTAAGAGACGCTGGCGGATGAGGTGAAGAAAACGGAGGGGGGGGGAGGGGGAGGGGGGTATCAGAGGAAGGGAGAGAGAGAGAGAGGGAGAACAGTGAAGAAGCTTGCAAACGCAGCCAGCTAAGAACGACGAGAGCATGGCCCGGAAGCAATAAAGAGTAAACTGCCGTCACTGCCCCGAGTTTCCGGGTGTGTTGGCCTCGCTACGTCATCCTTTCGTTTTTATTTTGCTTCTTTACTTTTTTTGCTTCGCTCAACTTGTGTAACGCTTAGAAAGATGCGTTTAAATACGTTTGCTAGCCTGTGACAGGTAGACAGCAAGAAAGGGGGGAGAGAGAGAAAGAGGGAGAGAGAGAGAGAGCATGCCCGTGGGAGAGAGATGGGGCTCGTGATGGTGATGGAAGTGACCATGAGTGAACAGGTTTACCCCATAATTTCCTATCTATCAAGTTGACGTTGATGAAATATGAAAATGTAATCAGCGAAACGAAAGCTAAAGGCGAGCAGGTGTGACATGCCTTTGATCATAACGGAGACCAATTGCAATTATGCCCAAAACGGCTCGATGGCGGTATCAGGAGGGCGGTTGCAGATTATGTATTTTTAATCAGGGTTGTTAGCATCGGTGATGGATGCCCGCTCGTGCAGGCCCACAAATTAGGCACGGGCCCTGCCTCCCCCCTCATGTAAAAGCAGGTGTCAGTGTTTACAACTCCACCCCCCCAATTGTACTTGGCCAATTACCGTATTTTCTGAGCCGTCCCGGTCGCTGCTCCACCCCCTCTGCCGATCAGGGGAGGGCTGCAGACTACCACATGCCTCCTCCCATACATGTGGAGTCGCCAGCCGCTTCTTTTCACCTGACAGGGAGGAGTTTCGCCAGGGGGACTTAGCGCATGGGAGGATCATCACGCTACCCCCCCCTCCGAACAGACGCCCCGATCGACCAGAGGAGGCACTAGTAGTGCAGCGACCAGGACACATACCCACATCCGGCTTCCCACCCGCAGACACGGCCAATTGTGTCTGTAGGGACGCCCGACCAAGCCGGCGGTAACGCGGGGATTCGAACCGGCAATTCCCGTGTTGGTAGGCAACGGAGTAGACCGCTACGCTACCCACACGCCCAGTGTTTACAACCTTGATGACAGCATGAAGTGGAACTATACTTCCGGTCATGAAAAGAGGGGAAACAAAACATGAGAGTGAATTGCGGGAACAGCTGTCAGGGAAACTTGTGTTCTCTCCTCTCCAAGTTTGATGTCAGCACATAACAGTAGCGTTAGGTTGATGTGCTAGCTTGCTGTCTTGCTAAACTAGCTGGGCAGTGGTGTGTTTGTTTCTTGCTATTTTAATACATACAGCTGCAGCCATAACCTATAGGCTTATGTTTACATTTTATAGCCAAATTGTACAATATTTTGAGGAATCAGGAACATTTATTTGTCATTTCATTCCGTTTACCCCAGCCCATAGCAGTGCAACACAAAGACAACGACACATATCCAAACTACTACAAAAACACATATATTCAACATATAAAAAAAAATCACTGTCCGGGAGAACGAATGCCAGCCAGGATGACTGTTGGAGCTGCCGGTCTGCATGGGCTAGCAGTTAGCTTAGCCTGCCCTGCTTCCACGTCCTGTCAGACCGCCCTCGGTGTTTCCTCTTCGGGCACAGCTCCGGGCAGGGCCCTGGTCCCTGGGCCCACCGGGCACAGCAGACCAGGCTCCCCCAGCCAATCAAACGCCAGCTCTCCCAGCCAGACACCCTCGACACCCACCCCCCGCACTCCACACGACGACACCAAAATTACAGTCAATGCTAGGCGAGGCTCCCGCCAGACGACCCTCAGTGTGATCGGAACTGCCAGTCTGCATGGGCTAGCAGTTAGCTTAGCCTGCCCCACTTCCGCCTCCTGTCAGACTGCCCTCAGCGCTTCCTCTTCGGGCACAGCTCCAGGCAGGGTTGTGGTCCCTGGGCCCATAGGATGCAGCACACCAGGCTCCCCCAGCCAATCAAATGCCAGCTCTCCCAGCCATCAAATGAAGACAACGTAGACGCAGACGTGGACAAAGACACTGCATGGACGGTACTGGGTGAGGCCGCCGCAAACGTAAGTTCGCGCCGCCATCTTTCCACACCGGTACTGGGTGGGGCTGCTGCAAAGGTGAGTTTGCACCGTCATGGATGGCGAGGACTCGACTAATCACCAGGCTGCAGAGCCAAAGCTCGGTGTTATATTTTATTATTTTCTACATTTTATATTTTCTACAATTTCTTATTTATGTTCATGTCAGCATTCACTTGTCTTAAGATTCTATTGAAAATATTCGCTTGACTAAATATTGTTTGTTTGTACCTCATCCTGTTCTGTACAGGTCTCTACATGGAGCAAACTGTTGTAAAGGAGGGATGGTTGTGGTGGCAGCACTGGGGTGTCAGGTGTGACTGTGTGGCAATGGCAAATGGTTTACATGGCTCACGGGTCAGGTGGGGGGGGCCCTTAGCAGAATTTACCCTAGGGCCCCAGGGAGATCAGAACCGGCTCTGAGGCCTCTGATGGCGGATGTCGTGTTTGCTGGCCGCAAATTACCATATGTGTCCTGTCCATTAACGGTATGAAGAGGTCCACTTGCCTTCACTACATGGCAAATTTCCTTGCTGAAGGGTTCACCGATCATTCAGGAAGATGGCGAAATGAGCAGATGATGAGGGCGCAAACGCGCCACAACCGATTCCAGCACGGCCCTCCGTGGTGGAGGGCCGTGCACTTCAACCATGTTTCAAAACCCAGCGATGTGCAAATCCATCAAAGGGAAACAACTCCAATTCTGCTTAATGAGGACATTTTTAATGGTCTTTACACTGAACAAATACGCCACGTTTACAAAGGCAGAAAACTGAATTTGCCCACAGAGCATGTGTGCGTGTGTGTTTGTGTGTGTGTGTGTGTGTGTGTGGCCCCCAACTCGACCATGTGCTAACCCTGCACAGCTGCAGAGTCCCCTTGAGGGTTTGTCGCACAGGCAACGGAGGGAGGAAAACATGGGCTGAACACAGCGGCTCTTATTTCCATGCTGCACCGTTTCTGGCAAAGACATCGTACAATGTTGTGGATGTGCGTCTCTTGTGCTGTCGCTCAATCTTTTAGGCCTGTCAGTTGGGGTTTTCATCAGGCAATTCTCTCGGCACGGACGCCGGTAAACTGATTGTGTGGTTCACCGTGGCAGATGTGTGTGCGTGTGTGCGCGTGTGTGTGTGTGCGTGTGTACGTGTGCACTCAAATGACTGACTGTTTGAGTGTGCATGCATGTATGTATGTGCATGTATATGTGTGTGACTGTATGCAGGGATGCAAGAGAGAGAGCGGGAGAGAGAGGGAGAGAGTGAGCGAGGCAGAGAGAGAAAGAGAGCGGCAGAGGGAGGGAGAGAAAGGGGGGGGAGGGAGAGCAAGAGTGAGCGAGAGGGAGAGAGGGAAAGAGAGAGCGAGAGGGAGGGGGAGCAAGAGGGAGAAAGGGAGAGAGAGAGAAAGAGAGAGGGAGGGAGAGGTAGAGAGCAAGAGGGGGGATAACGGGAAGCTTTAAAACGTGTGGAAAAACAAACAAATCAAGACCCACTTTCCTGCATAGCTTACAGTTGGATGGTACATTTCATGTATGGATGGACAACACGAGGGGGGTCGGGCGGTTGGTTGGGTTGCTGGTTGGGTGCGGGGGGGGATTTAGAGGGGGTCCGTTTTCAGAGGCCATGTTTGAATTTAAGGTGAAATCGGAAGGGGCGGCACTAAGACTCAACGGTTTCATCAGTACGGGAAGAAGGATTAACCAGAAAATGGCTTTCTTTAGATTTCCAAACTCACCTATAGTGTGGACTGTATAAGTGTGTGTGTGTGTGTGTGTGTTTGTGCCCGGAGAAAAGAATAGAGAGCAAGAGAGAGAGAGAGAAAAAAAAAGGAATTGGAGAGACTGAGGGAGACTCGGGTTCTCCAAATATCCCTGTCAATCAAACGCCGTTTCCTCCGATTGCGTTTTCTATCTGTCAAGGGTCATAGAGAGTGAGCGTGAGACCCCCCCCCTCACCCTCCCTCCGTCCCCCCCTCCCCTCCACCTCCTCCTCTGAGGTGTATCTCTACCTTGTGCATCTCGTCTGGGCATGACCTGTTGCTAGGTAACCCTGGGTCACAGCTGCACACGGCGGCAGGCCCTCTTTTTTTTTATTTATCAGTGAGTTATGTGGGAGACGGGGGCTGTAATTTATTAGTTTGATATTGGGGAGGCAGGGCAAGTTTGGGATTGTAAAAAAAAAAAGGAAAAAAAGACGAGACGGCCCCGATAGCTCATCAAAATGCTTATTCCGATGCCGGGCCTGGGTCCGTAGGAGAGAGTCACAACAACAAAAAAGCATCATGAGATTATCAATTCGTGTCCTTTTTGCGACGCAAGTCGTCTCTCAACAACAAAGCCAATGGTAATGCACTTTCCATGCTGGTAATTGAACAGATGTGGTCATCGCTCTGAGGACAGGGGAAAATGGGATACACCTCATTCATCTCAGTACAGTATGTGACTGATTCATGCCCAGGGATGAGACAGGCTGTGTATGTGTGTCTATCTGTCTCTGTGTGAGAGACAAAGAGTTAATCCACATTTTAAGATATAGTTTTTTTTTTTCATTTCCACCGTCTCAGACTGATTGTAAGTTTCTCTAACAGGAGTTGTCTAAATACGGTGACATCAGTCAGTCCTGGGGTCCGTTGTTGTGTTTGACCGTGTTGTTGGTCGTCGGTAAATGACGCTGATTGTTTGTCAGAAATATTGCACCACTCCTCACATGTCCAGTTCATTGCAACACACCGTGGCCTGTAAGATAAGCTACACGGATCCCAAAAGAAAAAAAATAAAAATGGATTCAGGGTGAACAAGAGGAAAAATCACTGCTGTTTCTCAATTTTACCTCTAATTCAGAGGATTACACAAAATAAAACAAGATGTGTGCCAGTTAACTTGATCTCAATCAATTCACCTTTTGAACTGGGAAATAAGACTCAGGCACACCTTTAGGCCTATAGGCAATACAGTTTTAGTTGTCAATTCATGGTATAAATAATGTTAAATAGGAGGTCAAACTAAAAAAAATAGCCTTTTTGTGAGTTTAAAGTTCTCTTGAAACTATTTGACACGGTTGACCCCCCCTCATTTAAGCTTATTATAGGCCTTATTATAGGCCTTCTTCTACTTAGAGCTGGACAATAATCCAGTATTGTTTATCATCTTCTGTGGTGCGGAACCATCATGATATACAACTGTGTCGTCTAAATTAGCAATAATAAGAATCTAACAAAACGAGGTCTTGAATACTTGAAAGAATAATTATTTCCATAATAACACAATAGTCCATCGTGATGAGCCTCGGCTGGACTCTTAAACAAGGTGTTTTTGCATCATATAAGCAGGTATCGCGATATACGTTGACATCGGGTAAAATGCCGTCTGTAATTATCGCGATATTTTCTATATCGCTCAGCACTACTACTTCCGCGCTACAATCGCTAAATCCCCAAATTATCCTAACAGAAAGCAAACGGGAGGTAATTTACACCACTCCGGACCAAAGCGCTATCGTAGTTTGTTTTGTTCTGTTTTTGAGAAATTTAAGAACGTTATGGACGTTTGCATTTCGCAAACAAACGCCCCCCCCCCCATTGGGGGACTATATTTCCTCAAATCAATCCGCCCCCTTCGATCGCACAGCACAACTTTTACCAAAAGTACTGAAGGCGATCCGCAAAAAAACAAGTTTAAATTAAGTTTAAGGTCTACTTTCTACCGCAGGCTACTGATATGGATGTAAACCAACGGGTTTCTGGAAGGTAAAAAAAAAAATCTAATTATAAACAAGCTACGGAATATTTTGGGAAATCGGTTTGGGGGTGATGCTAATAATGCTAAAGTACGAGCCATTTCGAGTAAAGCGTGCTAAAGCAACCGCCGATTCCTCCGCGACACGGAATGTGAATTTGCGACGAGTCTTCCTCGTCGGCGCAGGTAGAAAACCACAGATATCCCCGTTAAAAAAAAGAAGAAGAAGAAAATCCTTCCCTTTATAAGCCGAGTGTGATCAATATTATTCAGGTCCTTCCTCCAGGCCACATCCGATCACAACAAATGCACCTGCAGCTTTTTTTTTATTTAAATTTTTTTCTTTCTTTCTTTTTT
This sequence comes from Lampris incognitus, assembly GCF_029633865.1. Classification (NCBI taxonomy): domain Eukaryota; kingdom Metazoa; phylum Chordata; class Actinopteri; order Lampriformes; family Lampridae; genus Lampris; species Lampris incognitus. The sequence goes on from NC_079231.1 coordinate 16,936,531, forward strand.
TTCTTCTTTGCAACTGCAACTCCCCCAGGACCTGTAAAAATTGACTCCCTGGCTTCCTCCACCAGGCAATTACGTGCCATCTGTTCCCATCTTGGTTGTTCCAGCTCGTTTTGTTTTTGCGATTGTTCGCCTAATATCATAGGCCTGGAAGTGTTGGTGGGGGGGGGGGGGGCGGTGACACACACACACACACACACACACACACACACAAAATGAGGAGTGGCATGAGGAGGAATTAATCGAATCTAACAGCAGATCCAGATCTTCCCCTCTGAAAGGAGATAGTCCCACTAGAACGGGGGACCATTAGCATATTCATCACCTCATCCTGCAGGATGCAAAAGTGGAGGAGAAGAGTGGAATACGACTTTCTGGACAGCCCTTTCTAATTTTCACCCGCTGATACCTCGCTGACTTGGGGTGTTCTTTTTCAGTTTTTTTTTAATTGTTTGTTTTCAACAAGTCCACTTTTGTACCTGGCGCTAACGCGAAGACATGATTTGTTTGGGAGTGGTAATAAGAACGCATTAACAGCACTGTCACATACCCTGCTAATATGGCCTTTGTGTGTGTGTGTGTGTGTGGGGGGGGGTGTTATGCTGCCATGCTGAATCATATTACTGTTTTGTTACAGTAACTATTGGGCCATTACTCTCTGCCACGCAGACATATAGAGGAAGCAGCATGCAGATTTAATTGCGGGATGTTGAAAGGCTTTGGCGAACAGCTGGATTCAAAAGTTTAAGCAGTCCTTTCAATAACGTGGGAAGCCCCGGTGCCATCTTGAGCCTATAAAATTTTCCATCTCTCCTGACAGGGGAGAAGATAGAAATAATCAGTCACAACACCAGCCGGGCAGCCTACAGGACCCCGCCTGACACCCAGCAACAGTGATGTCTCGGGACCCATCTGTGTCCACAGGGCAAAGCGTGGTGACTGCACACACCACACACACATGCACACGCATGCACACGTGCACACACACACTCGGGGGGGGGGGGGGGGTTATAGATGAGGAAAAAGTTGGTTTTTTTTTTTGGATTTTTCAAAGTTGGATTTATGGTGAGAACCGATCTACAGGCTTATGGATAGTCATAATGGTCTGATGAGAGGAACGTCAGGTCTCTTAACAGACGTCAACTGGTGCTGACACTGGTTAAAGGGAGAATCAAGAGGAAGAGGCAAAAAGTGCTTTCTCCATGACGAAACACTGACCAAAATTCATGTGAACGTCCACAAATCATTGGCTGCCATGCTGCCCACAACCGTTCACTGGAGGGAGGGTACAAATTTCTCTTTTACTGTTAAATTGAGTTAGACTCAGGATCAGTCGTCTGCCTCATCGTCCACAGATTCATTGAGGAACAGGTGTGTGTTAGCATGCAGCAAGCGACGGCCAGCCAGTCCTACAGTGTGCTACGGTGTCAGGGAAAGAGATGAGCACTGCTTGTTGTTTGTAGTCATGTGGATGGGATGAAGATAAATTGTCTTCACAATCATGTTGGACAGTAAAACTGGATGGACGATGGACGCCGTGCATACTACAAAACCTCTAAATGATGGTGGTACAAGCTGTCAATTCATATTTATGTTACACCAGGGCACCGAGAGAAAGCTAGGGAGGAAAGCTACGATGTTGGATTCCTAGTTTGGTTCACTAAATATGAGTGGAATTGCTTAATTGGGTCAAAATCTCAGCAGAGTCCTGTGTGATTGTCTTGTACGGGCTTGCACAAGCCTGAGCGGCTCTGCAGACAGACCCATGTGTTGTGTCAAGTACAGACTGAGACGACTCTGGCTTTTTTTTCTGTAAACATTCATCTTCCAAGATTAATTCAGTTTTAAATACATAGAGCATAGTGCTTGATGCTGGTTCACAAAATGTATACAGATTTTATTGGGATATTCTCTCCATGGTGGAAACAGATGCAAAGCACATAATTAATTACTCTGAATGTTACTGCAGGACTCAGGCTCCTACTACAGAAAAGAGAAGAAAATGACAGAAATGCAGGCCTATAATTTCAAACACAAACTTGGAATCAAATAGTTCTACTGTTTCGTGCTTGGTCTCAGACACTCCACCTAACTCATGGATGTAATTGCATTGTGCTGCTGGCCTCCTGTAGGCCCCCCTCTCTATTAAATTCAACTAAACCTTGAGGCTTATTAGACTGGCACATCTGGGGAGGATGATTTGTTTATTGTACGTTTCTTGTATTTGCTTTAGATGCAGCCTGGCAGTTCCCCAAAGACGGCTCTTGTAATGACGATGTGGGTCAGCGTCTTATTAAAGCTTTGTATTTGTCGACATCTAGTGGTGAGTTATTGGAATATCGGGGAGATAACGAGTAAAGACCATCTATTTATCCATCCACCAATATAACGGACCTGCAAGTGTCGAGGGTTTGAGCAATGTAATCCTTCATGTCTTTTTTTTATGGGCATAGGGTGACACATCCTGGCATTGTAAATTATTAGTTTAGCAAACTATCACCATTGTATAACTTACAATAGACAGAGCTTGAACAGTGTGATGGATTCAGGCTATTTACATGTGTCAGGATGTCAGGGACGCAGCAGTGGATTGTTGAGTTTACATAGGCTATGCTTATTCACCTGGTTTTCATAGTGACACCTCACCTTCCTACTACGATATTTCAGTTGGCTACTTCATAGGCCGTAAAAGTTTTTATAATCTATGTACGAGTCCCTGAAAGCCATCAGAGTAGTCCTAATTAGTCAATTGAGGAAATGGAGAAACTATCACCCCCAGCTCCCCCATCGATAGCACTTTAGTTAAGAAGTGAGGTGATACTCTACAGTGTATTCGCAAGGCTACTGAAACCCTCTAATACACAAATTTTACCTGAGTAACACTAATACCTTTACAACAAGTGGAAAATATGGAAGAGGGAGGGAGCAGGGCTGATGGGGTAGGTGGGTGGGTGGGGGTGACGGAGTGGAGCGGTAGGTGGAAGAACGAGAGACTGTAGGGCAGACTACAGAGAGCAGCGGTTGAAGACGCATCCAACCTCAAATTCAGGTAAGACCTTCCATTTACTCTGTTATCAAAGAAAGCAAACCAATATATTTTTTCCCAAATAGTATTCCCAGATGGTTATCCTAAATATTGTCTTTGAAAATTGAATGAAAACATCCGTTTGGCTTCTCATACAATTGTACTTTTACAAAGAAGCCAAAAGTTGGGTTAGTTTGCTGTTGACAGATTTTGCTGTTGTTTTGTTGAAACTGAAAGGCCTTTGAAAGGCCTTTTTTTCAATGTTTCAAACAAGTCTTTACCTTTGAGCGTCATGGTGTGTCACTTGCGATGAATGGATTCATTGTTGAGGCGATACATGCTGGAATGCTCTTGAACATCCTGCACAGTCTCCTCAATTATGAATGGTATCATTTTTTCCTATAGTCTCAGAACCGGTAACTTAGCAACACACGCTTCTCATTCAACATTAAAGTGGAGTAACGTGAGAGGACACAGTGGCATCACTCCAAGAGAGTGACCGGGATTTGTCACTGACACATAACTTACCTTTACCAGCATTCCAACAAACTGATGCCTCTTTGTACACACCTGTTAGCATTTCAGTGCACAGAACGAAGTCATGACATCCTCATTTTAAACATATTTTTTTCTAGGACCTCACTGGTCTCTTCTCAACCTCTGTTCTTCTGTTGGGTTCCTTTTTTTACCATTTACATCAAAAGGCTAATCTGCCCTAGATCAAAAGCAACAAACGCCAATGGTAGATTAAATCGTGTTTGCCTTTTGAAACACATGACAATCTCTTTTTGCCCATTCACGCTTTGAGGTCATGTGTTTCCTGGGGGACCTTATTGTGAGCACACCGAGGTAAGCTGACACCTCAGCCTTTCATCCTTGCAAAGGCCCCCTTGTTTAGCTCCAGGGAGTAAGAGACTCCATCTAACTAGGCTTACACCATTAACCTATATATCCTCAGTGCTCACAAACCCTGCTATCCAAGAGAATGAGTCACTTTATGCATGGTCATAAAGACTCTGGGGGGGGGAGCGTAAAGCCTATAGCAGAGACAACAGCAGCTTCATTCGTCCTGGTGCATCTCCTGTCACTTGTAGGCACCTCGTGTTGGTGGTGAAAGACAAGGCAAGGTTTCAGTGCCATGTACAGATAAGCAAACCCGTATCTGCCAGAATTGACAAAAGGGGGTCTGTGTTGCTTCGGGAAGCGATCATCTGAGACTGTTGAGCTCACATGATGAGTGACAGTGAAGAGAGGTCCAAATGTGGCTTTCTGCAGAGACGCTTAAAAACAAAACCTCACAAGCCCTTCTGGATAAGAACAACATTGATGATTTATAAAACGTCACTCATTGCAGAAATTCATTGAAATGACATTTTGTTGAGTTAGGATGCCATCATAAGAGCACTCTAGGCTTCATTGAGAATAATTAAAACCTCCATTTTAGTCAGATGTGTTGATTTTGTTAGAAAATAATAATTTGTGCTCATTTGCTTTAAAGATCTCATTTGGGGCATGTATTTCTTAAGTGAGAATTGGCTTCAAAGAATATTGAGGTCTGTACACAATGCTGACAGAATGGTAGAGGGTAGTGGTAATCTGAGAGCACTTTAGACTCTCATGAGAAACAGAATACAGTGAGGAATTGTGACGAAAGGATACAGTTGCACTGAGGGGAATCTGTGTCCCAATTTTAAAAGACGACAAAAACGTCCATATCCACAGGAAATCTAAACCCTCCCTGACTTAATGTGACACACCTGAATCGACAGGTGGGTCAAGCATCTTTAATGGAGACATAAAGAATTAATTCCAGAAGTCTGCACATATATCATATAATTTAGGGTATTGTGTGATGGTCTGGTAACAGTTTTAAGGTTTTTTAGATTTGCAACAAAGTAATTTTGTGCATCATCTGCTTCTGATTCTCTCCACAGAGTTGGATTTAAGAAGAAGTGAGACAAGAGCACCCCATTCGGCTGACAAGAAGAGTGTTATTGCCAATAATTCATAATGTTACTGCGATCGCATTCAGAAAGAAGAGCCCTCCCGGGACTATCAGCTCTGCTGACACACAGCACTCCCATACACAGGGATGCGACCTCTCCACCTCCTCCATCCTCTTCTTCACGAGACTCCATCTTTACACCAGTGTCCTTAACCTCGCTGCCTTCCTGGGTGACCCAGGCACTCCCCAGCCTCGAGCAAGGAGAGCGTGAGCTTCTAACCCTCATTGAACGGCAACAAACCGAAGTAGAAGAGATGAACCGTGAACTGGACAATGCGGTGATTGAAGCCCAGAGGCAAGAGCGACGTCTCCTTGAGAAAGTGGAGCAGGAGCACAGAGAGGCTCAGCGGTGCCTTGACCAGGTCAAGAGGGAGAACGCTGCTGCGGTGCGAGTTGTCCAGTCGCTTGTAGATAGGCAGCTCTGCAAAATGAGACAACTGAAGGAGCAGATCCAAAGATGGGGCAGTAATGCCTGTGGAGCCAACAAAAATCAGCTCCAAAGGGGTGTGGCGGAGGTTACTCAACCTTGGGAAATCTCCCTGTCATTGAAAAGAGTCCGTTTCACTGCAAGCCTCGAGTGTAGAACCTTGAGTCTAGGGGAAGTTGATATTCACGAGCAAGGCATGACCTATCCCATTGGTGTCTGTGGAGTCCAAGGTCAGAAGTGTGCCTTGCACTCAGGGGAGATTACATTTGCAAGCTTAACCCCTGCTGAAATTCGAAAGGAGCAACTGTCAAACATAGCAGGGCAAAGACAGGCTCCAGAGGAGACCAAGAGGACCAACAGTGGGAACACACGTGTTGTCAGAAAACTACGTTTATCAAGCTTAGGGGAGAATGAGGAAGAGCTCAAGTCTCCTAGTTCAAGGCACCATGGTGGATCTGAATCATCCCAAGACGAGGAACTAGAGTCTCTGTGTTCAGATACACAAGGGCAAGACCTGTTCCTTGCTATACCTCCAAATTCCAGCCAAGGGGAATCTGAGGGTGATGAATATGATGGCAGGCAAAATGGAACCAAGAAGCGTTCCATTCTCAAGAGTCAAAGAAAGCAGAGGGCTCTTTTCGTGGTCTCCAGCAAGGAACCCTCTTGCCCCCCCGAGGAAAGTCCTGAAAATAGACCGGATGTGGGAATACCTCCAAAGAATAAGATCAGAGGGTCACTCTCCAGCCATAGCCTTCTAGAATTCTCCTCTACACATCGTCTTCAGTCCCTGCGAGGGCTATCCATGATGAAGAACTCCAACAAATCATCCGTGGATGGTGGGAGCCCTCCATCCCCAGTGGACAGCGAGGACTACACCTATACAGTCCACTCTCCTCATGATGGCTTCCTCAAGGAAGCGCACCGTCGCGCTATGTCCACAGCTGACCTCTCTGGCAAGCCACGTCCTTTGGTTAATGGTAGTAAGGGCAAGCGCCAAGGTATCAGGAGGTCCAATAGGATGCGACTGTCCTCTGAACCATCAACCTTCGAACAAAGCCAGGGAAAGTGTTCCGAATCTGGCAGGAGCCCCACAAGTTCAGATGAACGAGAAATGAGACCCAAGAGTCCAATGAGGCAGGGTTTTGTCTCGAACCATGTTAGCAGATCTGTATCCATGTCTGCGATTGAAGGGGAGGGTTTACACCAAGACAAGGAACAGCAACAAATCAACCAGCTCAAGGGAGAGGGAGTTGGACCAGCTTTGAAGGAACTAGAAGAGGAAGGTGGTTCAACTGCCTTGGATTCAGCATATCTGGTCAAGCAATTTGGGAAACAGGGCTCGGGCCGTACTGATTTCAATCTACCAAGTGGTGTCCATGCAACAGTAAAAGGCCAGCTCTTTGTGGTGGACTGTGGAAATGCCCGCATTCAAGTGACTGACCTCCAGAAAAATGTTGTCCAACAGGTGTCTCCCTCAGGAACAGAGAGGTCCGCTCGCATCTGCAATTACTTTGATGTGGCTGTCAACACCAAAGGCCTCATTGCTCTGACCTGCGCTGCCGAAAGAGCGCTTTTGGTGTTCAGTCGTCATGGACGTCTCCTCCAAACATTCGGGGGCACAATGATCGGCTCCACCAATGAAGAGCTAGATGCTCCCAGAGGTGTGACCGTTACACGCTTGGATGAGTTTCTGGTTGCTGACATCAAGCGAGGTACCCTGACAGCCTTTAATCTGGACCCCAAAACTGGTGCCAGGTTGGAGCGCACGGTGGTAACAGGTTTCCACAGGCCCTATCTGGTGGCAGCCTGCCTCACCACAGGGCTGATGGCAGTGTCTGAGCGGGGCAATGAGACGGGACGTGTCCCATGCATCAGGGTCCTGGAACCTGGATGGAACACTATCAGAATCCTGGGTGTATGCTCCGGTCTCGGGCCTGTGCTGTCCTGCCCCTGGGGCCTCTGCATTGACAGTGATGGAGATGTCCTTGTGGCAGATTGGGGCAAGCAGCACCACCGTGTAGTGCTGTACCCCACCAAGGGGGTTGGCTGGCAATTGGTGATGGATAACCTAAGTAGCCCGAGGGGTCTTGCTCTGCTTCCTGATGGCCAGGTGGTTGTGTCAGACAGCATGAATCACTGCATCAAGATCTACCGCTACAAATGAATTAATAAAGAGTGAGGACAGATGTCATGAATTCATAATCACCAAATGTTATTAGAGTTGACAAGCACAGATGATTCTGGGAAAATCGTAAGATGGGTTCAAAACTCAAATTGCTGGGGCATCCGGGCGGCATGGCGGTCTGTTCTGTTGCCTGCCAACATGGGGATCGCCGGTTCGAATCCCCGGGTTACCTCCGGCTTGGTCGGGCGTCCCTACAGACACAATTGACCGTGTCTGCGAGTGGGATGCCGGATGTGGGTATGTGTCCTGGTCGCTGCACTAGTGCCTCCTCTGGTCAGTCGGGGCGCCTGTTCAGGGGGGGAAGGGGAACTGGGGGGGAATAGCGTGATCCTCCCACGCGCTACGTCCCCCTGGTGAAACTCCTCACTGTCAGGTGAAAAGAAGCGGCTGGCGACTCCACATGTATCGGAGGAGGCATGTGGTAGTCTGCAGCCCTCCCCGCGGATTGGCAGAGGGGGTGGAGCAGCGACCGGGACGGCTCGGAAGAGTGGGGTAATTGGCCGGATACAATTGGGGAGAAAAAGGAGGAAATAAAAAAACAAAAAACAATCAAACAAAAAAACCCTCAAACTGCAAGATTCAAAGACAAAAACAATGGGGGGGGGGTAGAATTTAGGATATAGAAGTTAGAGACTTTAATTGTTACATTTCTTGACAACAGATGTTATCCCTAACAATATACTGTATATTTTAGTTATTATTGTGTATAATTTACATTCTACAGTTTCTACCTCTTATACTCTCACTTGTTTATGATTGATTCACTAACCATTAATAGATCTCATCAGGGTGATGGAGCTATATCATTTATGATTTATCAGTAGGGGTGACATACAGAATCAAGATTTTCATTGTATCGGTATAATGTATAACACTGCATGCTCACCAAGTGGACATCGTTTTGCTGTTTCTAATGTTTCTGAACAAAGAACTCTTTGCAAAAGAAAAAAAAAAGATTTCGTCAGTTCGATGTAGTACACGATGACCCACAATGCTGTGTGCCAGTGCAACATCCCATAATGTTTGACTCACCGTTGTGATTCACCAAATCTCCGGGATTTACCTCAACACTTGTGCAAGTTTGAAACAACTAATGTTTGCTCAGATTTGAGCAATTAGTTGTTTCAGGAAAATCTGTTGTGACCTTCGGCGGATGACAGTTCGTTTTTGTGTGCTACGCCCACTTAAATCTGCTCTTCTTGATTTTTACTGTCACTTCCTCTGAACCAAAATAAATTAGCTCTGACTGAACAAAGACCGTTGTTATGACCTCGTCTTTACTCTGGTTGTCTTTCAGTTGGAAATGGGCGCCCGTCCCTTCTCAAAAATGACCCTCATGTCGGCCCTCTTCAGTATTTCTGTGATGACCCCATTTTGTCCAAAGTCTGGGGGGGGGGACACTGTGTTACCAAACAAACCAGATGGCACACAGAGGGGTTCTGTGGTGTCCGAGCCAAGCTGATATCTCACCTTGGTGTATGAAAAATCATCCATGGAACACAGCGAGACGTATTTATGTAAGCCAAAACAGATCAATAATCTCATTTGAAACTTAACACATACTGCAAGTTGAAGCTTGTCCTGGTTATTTGCTGCTTCTGAGACAGAAAAGCAACTGTCAGTAGGTCTCCTAGAGGTCAGCCATGCTTCAAAATGCTCACGAAGTGAGCAAGCCACTGTGCAATGTTCACCAAATTTTGTAAAATGCCAGTACCATCTCAGAAGGAATGCTTTGATCACAAGTGATTTGGTTAAAAGCTCATTATGCAACACAAAAATCCCCCTCCCTTTTGTACTCAAAGTAAACAGTACATAGAGGGACACACACACACACTCACATGAACTCAGAGTTTCCTAATATTTCCCCCCACACAAAGTTTGTGTATAAAAGTGCGGGTTCGGTCGCTGCACAGGTACACTTTTCAGGTCTTCTCCCAGCGGAAGCTTCACCTCGGAGGACGTCACCAGGGCTGCCCACACCATGAAGCTGCTCTCCAAGGCTCTCTGTCTGTGCATGGCACTCATGCTGACCAACGCTGCACCTATGTAAGTATTGATGAAGACTCAGCCGCAAGCCTACAGTAATAACCGTCAAATCGCGATACCATTCAGCGTTATCACCAAATACCTATTGTGATAGGACCAGTCTTACTGGTTCATCCTTCATAACACCTCGTGATTTCGGGATCCTGCATATGGGGCTTTATAGATTTATGTTACATCAACATGTCTGCATAAAAGGCTTTAATTCCCAAATACAACCTCTGGATACCGAAGTTTTGGCCTATGACAGTGAGTTAAGATTGGATATTTTTGATGTGTTCATACTTCTAATTCTTTTCTGGGTCATAATGGACTCATATCTGAAGTTATGGTTGGATCGGAAAGTCTCGGAGCCTATTATGCATTAGTAAGGTTTAAGCTCAGAGCTGTGTGTATGCATGCACAAATCATCGGTATACTCCCAAAGAAACCCAGAAACCTGCACCTCAGTTTGTCTTAAGTGTTCTTTTGGGGGAATATCCACCCTTTTCATTCAAGATGGGATGTTTCTTAAGAACTATTGCTTCATTGGCCACTGGCCATTTATTTCATAACACTGTTTACCAGTTCTCAAAGTTCACAAGTTGATCAATTACCCAAACAGAAGGAGTGCTCAGTCATTAACTTCTGCAATGTGCTATCAATGACTAACGGCTTGTGGGATGAGAGATATATTTTGTGTGCTGCATGTCGGAGTATTTTTTTCCAGTGCAGTAATGAATCTTATTCTGACTTCCGCAGAGACCCCGAAGAAACAGGGACAGCCGGTGGGTATTTGTTAAACTAGCTTGTTTCTTCGTTTACTTGTCTATTTTGTTTGTTTGCGAGTGTGTGTATGTTTAGGGCGTCCGGGTAGCGTGGTGGTCTATTCCGTTGCCTAGCAACATGGGGATCACCGGTTTGAATCCCCGCATTACTTCCGGCTTGGTCGGGCGTTCCTACAGACACGATTGGCCGTGTCTGCGGGTGGGAAGCGGGATGTGGGTGTGTGTCCTGGTCGCTGCACTTAGCGCCTCCTCTGGTCGGTCGGGGCGCCTGTTCGGGGAGGAGGGGGGAACTGGCGGGAATAGCGTGATCCTCCCACGTGCTACGTCCCCCTGGTGAAACTCCTCACTGTCAGGTGAGCAGAAGCGGCTGGTGACTCCACATGTATGGGAGGAGGCACGTGGTAGTCTGCAGCCCTCCCCGGATCGGTAGAGGGGATGGAGCAGCGACCAGGACGGCTCAGAAGACAGGGGTGATTGGCCAGGTACAATTGGGGAGAAAAAGGGGGGAGAAAAAAAAGTGTATGTATGTTTGTGGACGTGTCTGATGAGACTGCTAAGATGACATTTTATCACCTCCAAATGGAGCTTAAAGTAATATCTGTTTTACATGTTCTTCGTGCCTTTTCACTTGGATTACTGCTAATGTGGTTCTTGTTCATTTTGTACATTAATGCTGATTGATAATGCAATGGATTCTGGGGAAAAGCAGAAGAACATGCCCAGTATGACCGGTGCAGTGGCCTCGAGTTTGATGCCATCACCCCTGATGAGAAAGGAAAGACCTTCTTCTTCAAAGGTGTGAATCTCCGAAGGTGTTATAGTTATAGAGGCCATCTTTCTAAATGAGCTTGAGTGGTATGGGTTGGGTGGGACCACAGAGTAGCATTAATACAGTATTATCTTTTTTCCAAAAACACTTTAAATTTAGTGATGTCTGTTTAAAAACACATCTCCCTTTGTGCTGTGATCTAAAGATGGCCGACTGTGGAGTGGCTTCGACGGCCCATCTCAGCCCGTCGGTGATGTCTTCAAGGAGCTGGACAAATTTGACCACGTGGATGCCGCCTTCCGCATGCACAAGCCGGACAACCTCCAGGACCATGATCACATCTACTTTTTCCTGGTATAGTCTGAGACAGCTGTCTTTTGATCTGTATGACCCACTTGGATCCATACTACGCGAAACCTAGAGAGGGCAGCAGACCAGATGAGGCCATTGAGCAAAGACATACGACCAGGCCTAAAAGCCTCGTATGGTGCTGCCTCACAGCAAGAAGGTCTTGGGTTCAAATCCCAGGCCGTCCCAGGTCCTTTCTGTATGGCGTTTGCAGATTCTCCTCGTGTCTGCATGGGAATCCTCCGGGTGCTCCGGTTTCCTCCTACCATCTAAAAGACATGCATAGGGCGTAGTAGCGATCTATTCTGTTGCCTACCAACACGGGGATTGCCGGTGCGAGTCCCCGTGTTACATCCGGCTTAGTCAGGCATCCCTACACACACAATTGGTGGGAAGCTGGATGTGGGTCTGTGTCCTGGTTGCTGCACTAGCACCTCTTCTGGTCGGTCGAGCGCCTGTTTGGGGGGGAGGGAGGGGGAACTGGAGGGAATAGCGTGATCCTCCCACGTGCTTTGTCCCCTTGGCGAAACTCCTCACTGTCAGGTGAAAAGAAGCGGCTGGCGACTCCACATGTATTGGAGGAGGCATGTGGTAGTCTGCAGCCCTCCCTGGATTGGCAGAGGGGGCAGAGCAGCGACTGGGACGGCTCGGAAGAGTGGGGTAATTGGCCGGATACACTTGAGGAGAAAAAGGGGGGGGGCATGCATGTTAGGGTTAATACTCCTGCCTGTGCCCCTGACCAAGGCATGGCAAGAAGAACTGGAGTTGGTCCGCGGGTACTGCCCACTGCTCCTAGCTACACTGCTAGCATGGGTTAAATGCAGAGGATGAATTTCCCCCATGGTGATTAATGAAGTACATCTTGTGTAAAAGCCAGAGGCCAGCAACAAACGGATAATAATTTATTATGACCTAAACCAGCGGACACTTAGAAGTGGGTGTGAGGATGTTTCGATGAGGAACGTAGAATAGCTCGGACAGGGGACTATTGTGGCGTCTACCTGGTTGAGATGAAGTTTTGGGTTATCAAGCTACTGACATTCATTGATCAGAACACTCTTTATTATTTCCCCAGGGTGACAAGGTGTTCAGCTTCTATGACCACACACTGGAGGAGGGGTACCCAAAAGAAATCCAGGAGGACTTTCCAGGAGTTCCCAGTAACCTGGACGCGGCCGTGGAATGTCCCAAAGGGGAATGTGCCTCCAACTCTGTCCTGTTCTTCAAAGGTGTGTTGTACTCATCCGAGAGGAAAAAAACAGAATAAATGCATTTCCCCCCCCTAAATCATCAAAAGATGCTGTAAGAGATACAGTACATGAAGCGGGCCCAGGTCCCAATATTATTTCAGTGGTTCATTTCATCATAGTTTGCTGCAAAAATGAGTTAAGCGTACCACACTGGGAAATATAATGAATTAAAGCAAAATTAATCTTTCCTGCATATGAAGGGAAATAATGACAGAAGTCTCAACGTCACTATCCGTCCTGTTGGTTACGGGTATTTGAATTCAAGAAGTACACCTTGGTGGAAATTATTATACCTCAAGTTTGCAGATAGTTAGCCAGGGAATCATCAACAACAGTGTTAACATTTGACTGGTTTTCCCACCTTGGCAGGAAATGACGTGTACGTTTACGACATTGAGACAAACGTGATGAAGACAAAGATGTGGCCTAACCTGCCCGTATGCACCTCTGTTCTCCGCTGGCTGGAGCACCATTTCTGTTTCCATGGACACAACTTCACCAAGTTTAGCCCTGTGACCGGAGAAGTGACCGGTGCCTATCCAAAAGACGCCAGGCATTACTTCATGAAATGCCCCAACTTCGGTAAGGCTGGCGTGAAAATAACTGAAAATAACCAGTAGGTGTTTCCCCATGCGAAAATGGGCCGTTGTAACACCTTTAAACATGACTGTGGCATCCTTGTGGTTTTTTTGTGATGTTACTATATGACTATATGAATACTACAGTATTTCTATAGTGTAGGAAGTGTTGTTAGAGGGTTTTGCTATAGAAATGCTGTATTACATGGCTTGAGTGTTTGGAAATACTGTAGTAATCTTCTGTTCTCTATGATTTTACTATGCTCCATTTTCATATGGGTCTTCACAATTGTTTCATCACAGGTGTCTTAATAACACAATACAATTTCCTCTTTAACTCTTCAGGAGATGCTGTGAGGAGAATTGCACAGTGATGCAAGCGAACAGAAATCCAGCTGAAACTAATCTGAATTTTTTTTTTTTAATGTGAATATAGGTCATGGCGGTAACTATACTGTTCCTAAGTGCAGCGAGGTCACCCTGGATGCTGTCACATCTGATGACGCAGGCAAAACATATGCTTTCAGAGGTAATACTCCTAACCCTCCACATCAGCCGTTGGACTGCATAAAAAGTAGAGTGCAGATGGATTTTGTGGATGGATGCTGATTTCTTTAGTGACATGACTTTATTTCAAACCTTCGCTGCGGAAATATTTTCTTCCCTTGTACCTTGGAACGTTCAGGTCCCATCTACATCCGTCTGGACACCCACCGCGACGGCATACATGCCTTCCCCATCAGCAGGTCTTGGAGCGAGGTGGCCCATGGGGTGGATGCAGTTTTCTCCTACAACGACAAGATGTATTTCATTAAGGTAGCCTTGGAATACACCACTCTATGTTCTTTGCCTTTATTGTGAATAGAGTTGCCAACTTTGGTAACCTGGCTGGAGCTGGGTTTTGCACGCTTTCATTCTTCCCTCTGCCGTGCACTTAACGTTACAGCTAACGTAAGCTAGCTGGTTGTTTACAGAGCAGTTATTCAACACGGAGAGAAGCATCGCACTCCAGAGTAATTTAAGATGCAGGTTCATGGAAAGATCCAGTTTTCGAATACTCCGCTGTCTGCTAGAGTCAAAGCCGTTCGCTTGATTTAACCATTACTATACCAGAAAGAATTTGAGACCATTACTATACCAGAAAGAATTTGAGACCATTACTATACCAGAAAGAATTTGAGACCATTACTAAACCAGAAAGACTTTCAGACCATTACTATACCAGAAAGACTTTCAGACCATTACTAAACCAGAAAGGCTTTCAGACCATTACTATACCAGAAAGAATTTGAGACCATTACTATACCAGAAAGACTTTCAGACCATTATTATACCAGAAATACTTTCAGACCATTACTATACCAGAGAGAATTTAAGACCATTACTATACCAGAAAGACTTTCAGACCATTACTATACCAGAAAGAATTTGAGACCATTACTATACCAGAAAGACTTTCAGACCATTACTATACCAGAAATACTTTCAGACCATTACTATACCAGAGAGAATTTAAGACCATTACTATACCAGAAAGACTTTCAGACCATTACTATACCAGAAAGAATTTGAGACCATTACTATACCAGAAAGACTTTCAGACCATTACTATACCAGAAATACTTTCAGACCATTACTATACCAGAGAGAATTTAAGACCATTACTATACCAGAAAGACTTTCAGACCATTACTATACCAGAGAGAATTTAAGACCATTACTATACCAGAAAGACTTTCAGATCATTACTACACCAGAAAGACTTTCAGACCATTACTATACCAGAAAGAATTTGAGACCATTACTATACCAGAAAGAATTTGAGATCATTACTATACAAGAAAGACTTTGAGACCATTGCTACACCAGAAAGACTTTAAGACCATTACTATACCAGAAAGGCTTTCAGACCATTACTATACCAGAAATACTTTCAGACCATTACTATACCAGAGAGAATTTAAGACCATTACTATACCAGAAAGACTTTCAGACCATTATTATACCAGAAAGACTTTCAGACCATTACTACACCAGAAAGACTTTCAGACCATTACTATACCAGAAAGAATTTGAGACCATTACTAAACCAGAAAGACTTTCAGACCATTACTATACCAGAAAGACTTCTACGTTCGCCTTTTCATCTCTGTTGCTGTCGAAATGTTTTGGCGTGAGATTTGCCTCGGTGAGATTTGCCTCAGACGTGTGAGAGTTGGCAACCCTGATTGTGAATATCCATTTGTACTAATTACTTGAAGTTTCCCATGAAATAAAACTCCAAATTTTCTTCTGGCCGCTACCGTCAGGGGGATCAAGTGTACATCTATAAGTCAGTGGCCCATTACACTCTCATCGAGGGCTACCCTAAAACCCTGAAGGAAGAGCTTGGCATCGAGGGTCCGGTGAACGCTGCTTTTGCCTGTGCCAATGAAAATACTGCTCACATCATCCAAGGTAAACTCGACTTATCAGTTATCCCAGTGTGTCCCACAGCAAGCATGATATACACATAGCAAAAATGACGAATCGTACAACTAACTTGTACACGACACCGCTGCAACGTGTTGCAAATATTGAAACACTCACGTTCTTTTGCAACTGAACACTTAGTTTGGATTTGTTTCAAATTTTCACACGAGATACGTATAGTTTGGATAACCGTATCAATAATTATAAATTACAGTGACTAGATGTGGTCAAACACCTGAGCATGGGGTGATTACAAGGGAGCCATTTCACACCAGACAAGTTTGGGCCAAAACACAGGTTATTCATTCATCCATCCATCCATTGTCCAAGCCGCTTATCCTGCTCTCAGGGTCGTGGGATGCTGGGTTCTATCCCAGCAGTCATTGGGCGGCAGACGGGGAGAAACCCTGGACAGGCCATTAGGCCATCACAGGGCCGACACACACATACACACACACATTCACACCCAGGGACAATTTAGTACGGCCGATTCACCTGACCTACATGTCTTTGGACTGTGGGAGGAAGCCGGAGCACCCGGAGGAAACCCACGCAGACACTTATTGGACAGCTTATTCATTAAAAATGATAACCGTGTAGCGACCCTGTTACTGTTGGGAGTGCTGATTGGCGGAGTCAGTCTATCATCCCCCGGCTCTCTGCCAATCACGGGAATGCATGTTATGTCGGTCAGTGTCCGTGCCTGTGGTTGGTGGAGCGGGGGGCTGGCTCACTCATTGTTTTTCGTTGTTTTTGTATGAGTGGGTTGTTGAGCTAATGGCGACCTGTACTGTACTGTACCTGTACTTGGCTGTGGCCAACAACAGCCGAGTATAAAGATGTCGTTCGGTTGTAAGTTCTGCAAGTGTGATCTTTATAGCGGCGAATGCTACTGTATAATAATTCTCATACAGTACTTACACGACCCTCTGTTATATCAGTTACTATTTCTAAACTCTGAATGCAGAAATATCTAATATATGAAAAATTAACCAAATGACTCACTTTCTCACAAAATGTGCTTGTCCCACGTGACGTCAAAAACAGTTCCTAAATATCCCACGCATGTGTCTGTCAACAGGAAATGAAATGTTTGATGTTGACCTGTCTGCTACCCCACGGGTCGTGACCAGTAAAACCCCCCTGCCTATCTCTGACATCGAAGCCGGTCTCTGTGGTCCTGATGGAATCAACGTGTTCAAGGGATCGCACTACTACCACTATAACAGCCCGATGGAACTCGCTATGAGCAAGATTATGCCCAGGCCTTTGCCCATCATGTCGGCCATGATTGGTTGTCAAGATTAGGAGTCAGACATGAGCCAGGATGATCTAAGATGAGAACATTTTAACTTTGTACTTTTCCAAAAAGTACTCGCAGCAGTTCTCCAAATCAACACACACACATAGAAATACACTGTATTTTTTTTCCTATTAAATTTACATTTTACATCTTGGAAATAAACTCTTTGCCCATACAGTGAGGTTTCTGTACAAGATAATGTGGTCAATAAAATAGACATTCAGAAGAAAATGTGTGCCATTTTTGTATTCATTTGACAAATTACGATGTCGCTTACTGCGAGGAATGTAATTTGGCACCTCTGGACGATGGTCTCGTAAAGTCCAAATGTAGTTAAAAAATTAAAAATGACAGAAGTGAATGAGGATTTTCGTGCTACGATGTAGGGAGAGGGCAAGGCCACTAGAGGGCCTTTTGTACTAACGCGCTGTAATGACCCAGGCACAGTGTCGTCTCCAACAGTTTCTGCCAATTAGCAGATGATAAAACAAAGGGAACTCGCTCACATTTGATACTTTGCGTCACGCTGTTTATCTATTTCCACACAGCTGGGACACACTAAATCCTTGTTTATTAAACTGAACTCAGGGTATTCGAAGTGGAAGAGGAGCCAGGCAGATCATTTTGAAGGGGGTGGCTTGAATGGGGCCTGCGATCTGTGAGGTTGGTATTCATATTGTTCTAAAATGTGGAGCATATTCTTTACATTACATGACATACCGGATGTTGTGTCGCTGTAAAAGCCCTTGAGGCAAATTTGTAATTTGTGACGTTGGGCTATACAAACAAAATTGGCTTGACTTTACAAGTCAATGGCGTTGTATAGAGCTTTGCAGTCAAGAGGATGAGTAGACATGGTTTGATGAATTAGTGCACATGACTAATTGGATATAAAAGAATAAAAAAAAAGCAACAGTTTTTAGTCATGGATAATCGAAATACGCCCCAGTCGTCTTTGCAGTCTGTCTCGTTCCTCTACAGTGCGCTTGAGGCATTTGCAGGCACCGCTCTCATGAAATATAGGAAAACCAGCTCAGGGGCAATTCATTATTAGGTCTCTTGGAAGAAATGCTGATCATACCGGTAAGGTTATCATGAAGAGCTTATCGTCATGTGACACACAATTAGCATCTTCTTCTTCTTCTTCTTTTAAAGGTTTGTCTTTTGTTGGTGGGGTGGCAACAGCAGGGTGGCCAGGTATTTATTGATGGTGGCTTTGCGCCCCCCCCCCCAAGGCCACCATCTCAATCCGCCCCTTTTGGGGGTGCCCCAGCAAAATCAGTTGAGTCGCAGGAAGCACCCCCCTCCCCCCATAACTGATTTGAAAAATAAAGTTCGCGTGTCACAGACAGTTAAACAGACAGACGGATCGTTTCAAACAGGGGGAGCTCCGACTCCTCGGCCGCCGAGCGGAGCACACACCCCGGCGTTACCCCCACATGAACCACGCCTTCCCGCCAGTCAGCCATATTGAACGTCTCCGCAAATCGCCTTACGCCGGATCCGACAACTCGCGCGGTCCCTCCATGTGTGTCGGAATCTATTTCGAAACGTAAACCCCGAGGAGACGAGGAAGATCAAAACAGACGCGTCTTCTTCCTTTTTCTTTTTTGTTGTTGTTGTTCCCCCTCTCTCTCTCTTTCTCCGTGGCTGCCGGTCCCTTTGTCAAGCCTCCGAAGACCCTGGGCTTTCTGTCATCCGCTCCGCAGACACGCTTCCCCCCGGTGAGTTGCCGCTCTCGCGCACATGAACTCTTCCTCTCAAGTTTGATGCAATAGCGGACACCCCTTGTGTCCGGCGGGGGGTGGGGTGGGGGCTTCATAGGGACCGAGAAAGATTTTAAAAAAGAAGCGTAGGTCGGACGGGTTTTCCGCCGTACAGCCCTGCTTGGCACTGCCGCATCACCCTCGCTTACCACCGCGGGTTTTGGAGGGGGGCCATTGTCTCTTAACGGTAAAACGCCCGTCGCCTTTTCGGTCAGACGTTTCTGTAAACTTGGCACGCTCGAGTCTCAGGGACGACGTCTGGTTCCGTTACGCGGCGTCGGTGTCGCCGTTTTGCGACGGGCTGTGTTTCCTGACTCCTTTCAGAAAGGTTTGCTTTTGAATCAGCGGAGATGCTCGCGTTTATCTTGATAGTGGTTAACTGTTTGAAAGTCGCCGCCGCCGCCGCCCACCACCCCAAAATACTGTTATTATTGTAACCGGTTACTTTCTTGCCCGGTGCGGGATTCGATACGGGATGTACCGCATCACAAGGCGACATCACTAACCGCTCGTCTGAAGGGTCAGACCCATTAGCTAACGGGTCTTATTAGTACGTTACATTATTACTATCAGACTAAACGGGCGTTGGTGCGCTCTTTGTTGTGACATGACGATTATTTTTGTTTTAAATCGTCTCGTTTCGGCGATGAAACGGCCAGGATGCGATGATGTGTGCCCCCGGGTTGCTTCACGACGTAAACCTGCAGCGCGTCTACTCGCCGGGCCAAACGGGCTAATTTGCCGAGCCACAAGTGGGCACGGCGTCAACTTCGTCTTTTGATTTAACCCGAAATTCAAAACACTCGTCCGCTTTTATTCCAGTTTCCCCCCCCCCCCAAGGCACACGGCGGTGGTCGGGGCGGCGTTTTGGTGTTTCCCCCCCTTTTCTTTTCTTTTCTTTGAACGTTTTGTAACGATGATTAGCCTGTCTCGCTGCTGGCTAGCAACAGTTTAACATACAAGTTGGTTGATTGTAGTCCGTCCATTATCCAAACCGCTTATTGTAGTTTGTTTTTTTAAATATATTGGTGGCAAGGAGGGGGGGGCATTTATTTAAATAGACCCGTGGAAGATGGCTCATTCAGACGGTAACAGGGTGTCGGCTTCATTGGAAAGAGAGCAGAACTGCATGGGTGATCTAGGATGAAACGTTAAACTCTTCAATTCAGTTAAAATAACCTGTCTAGTGGTCCACTGCGCATGCGCTGTTGTACATTTGCGCTGCGACGGGACAGTTCCACAAGGTAGGGCAAGTACGCGCACCTGAACTACGCTAGACTTGAACCTATAGAAAGAATCGATTGTCATGTGACTGTGGTCCGTCCATCCATTATCCAAACCGCTTATCCTGCTGTCAGGGTCGCGGGGATGCTGGAGCCTCTCCCAGCAGCCATGGCTGTAGTGTCATGTCATAATCTAAAGCAGCGTTTCCCAAACCAGTCCTCAAGCCCCCCCCCCCCCCGCGCAGATTTTCGTTGTACCCTCTGCAGTAGGTCTGCTTGTAATTAATTACTCAGCCAATCAGCACTTAATTATGTCAGATTTGGCACACCTGGAACAATTAAGCACTATGATGTGATTGGCTGAGTAAGTGCAAGCAGGCCTACCTGTGCAGGATTACGTTGAAAATCTGCAGGATACAGAGGGCCTTGAACACTGGGTCAGGAAACACTGATTTAAAGTATCTCAAGGTAGGTGTGGTCCCGCCCTGCCGGAGTGTCTTTGAGCAAGACTCCGGATTCCCATCAGGTTCAGGGCTGCTGTTCTCCATATGAGCCAGTGTTCCCAAGTTCCAACTGAAAGATCAACTTCCCTTTTGGGATTAATTATCACAAAAACAAACTGGTCCAAGGCACTTGTAGGTTGCCCATTTGTACAATCAGCCTAATTCTTTTCTTGGTTGGACTCCACAAACTTTTGACTATAATGGCAGATTTTAACGTGGTGTTGTGATGCAAGTTAGTACAGGTAGTAGAAGTAAAGTAAGAAACGGTTCCTAATTTCCCACACCAGAACCACGCCGGTCATGCTGTCGCACCATTTCCGGATCCGATTACAGCTTCTGTTTCAATTGAATCGAATTGAGTATTGTGACTGTGGGATTATGGGTGATGCATAAAGGCACTAGCTCTGAACATTTTGATGCTGTTGACAATTAACATGGCTAATTGGATGAGGAGAGTCTGTCAAGCAGGTAGGAACAGGGGAGTCACTGATAAAACCACCAAATATTCAGTGTGACTTGTAGCTTACCAAATAACGGTTTGGTGACAGTGGGGGAGGTCATGAAATAATGTGTTGTGAGTCAAGAAACCTGTGGCTGAATGTTCTGCTCTCTCTAAGGTAGCTGTCCTATATTGACTATGACAGTTTTATTTACCAGGTTCCCTAAGTAATATGATAATGCCATGACAGTTTTATACTTTTTTTCCCTCTTCATTTAATGTATGTCCACAAAGGCAAAATAGAAATGTGTGTTGAGGTTGGACAATGATGCTATCGCTCTCTGCCTCTCTGTATTTGCTTACTGATCCTTTCAGCTTTGAATAGACGTGGCCAAGCGGTTATTCTCAGTTTTCTCCTCTGTTCATTTCGTTAAGATTTCCTATTTCCTTTCCTGTAAAATTGTTGTTTTCCTGTTAATTTATTGTTTGGCTTGCGTATTGTCCTGATCACACCTCTGACTTCAGGGCTTGATGGATTTAGAGTCTTTTGGCCTGGTACCAAAGTAAATAACTGAGAAGAGAGATTGCCAGTGAATATTTTGTTTTTCTTCAGGGTGTGTGAAAGATTGACATCTTTTCAGAAGTAAAATACGTAGCTATAGATGCTCATCTGATGATTGACATGTATGCAGGGCTCTTTACCTACATTGTTAATTCACCTCAAATGTTCTCTCGTTCAGGTGCTGTGATACAGGCGTTGTCGCTGTCCTCCAACGGATTTGTCCTCTCAGCTGTTGGGTGTAAGGAGGAGGGGAAGCGAAGATGCCTAAACCGGTAAGAGGCTGAGTACAAGACCAAACGTGATATAAAGATGTCATAGACTCGTAGCATGTTGCTTCCTGTAGAGATTAACTGTATGAAACTAGGGCGAAGAATGCACAAGCAAGCGATGCACAACCACCCCCTCGGCTTGGAAGTTTTCCATGCCGACCACATATTTTCAGATCAGTGGTCAGGTAAATGTGGGTATGTGTACCAAGCGTTAGTTATTTGTTCCTTTCTGGTGCGCTCAGATAAACCAACTGTTCAACTCGGCTCTCTGGCCGTCAAGATTGTCGTTGTGCACAGCTGCCGACAACCAGATTTGAGCCCTGTGGAAAAAAAGGGCAGATCTATCCCTGGGCCTGTTCCCACTCTCCATAGTCTTCTTCCATGTAAACAACAGCCCAAAGTTTGAAGGGATCTGCGCGGCCCGCAGGCCCCCTGTCTCTGCCAGGGACACAGGCCTTGTAAACTGCAACACTACGGCTATTGTTGCTATCTGGATGGTCGGAGTGGAGGAGGGAATGCCAGAGGCCCGGGATGCAACGCCAAAACAAAACCCAATTTGATGCAGTTACTGAGCGGCTGCCTGGTTCCCGCTGATGTCACGATCCTTTTTCATCAGAGGCAGACTTGGACTGGGGTCACAGATGAGTCATGGGATGTTGTGCTTTGCACAATCGGTTTTCATTTGACCAGGGGTGGGTTGGGGAATCTGACACATTGCAATGTGGTCTCGCTCACTTCCAGCAAAACCACATTCGGCACACCTGGACTATTTGGCACTTAGCTGTATTCCAAATGCCTCCGGTCAGCTTGACTTGAATTTAGGGCCAAGTTTGATATTAGTTTTTTTTTTTCAGTGGAAAAGATATTGCATTGGTGATGAGAGGTGATTAGAGCCTCTTCCAGACATTGTGAAGCACAAGGCTGGCTTTTTATTAGTTGTGTGTGTGTGTGTGTGTGTGTGTGTGTTGGGGGCAAAGGCGTAGATCTCATTACAACTTAGTGGGGGAACCACAAACATAGGATTTTCTCAAGAATATTTTCTGGAGGGGACAACGTATATCACATTATCTGCTGTAACAGACACAGCCATTAGTAGTAGATTAAATATATGACTCACTTTTAGGCCATCACTATACATATTTACCTGTTTTACAGAGCCATACATCCACACGTGCAGCACCATCCATTCTGCAGCTTGTTTACTGAAAATGACAGGGCCTCTCATACAAGTGTTACTATAACTGTGCAAACTGAAACTCTGTCTCTGTCCCTCTGTGTGCTGCTGCTGCTGCTGCCCTCCAATTGATTGTTTTACTGTTCTCTAATGGCACAATTACTGAACATTGGTAATCGCCCTTCATTCATTTTCAATGAGGACTTTATGAGCTAATATTTGTAGTATTACAGGGGGCCTCCTACTTAGACAGTAACGGTTTGGTCCTACAAAAAAAAAAGTCCTGATTTCTACTTCTTTTTTTTCTTTTTTTTTCCTGCCGTGTTTTGGTAAACCCTGACCTGGCTGGCTCTCTCTCTCACACACACATGACATGGGTTAATTATGGAAGAAATGAATATACTTTAACTTAACTCTTAATATACAGGAGGCTGTAGCGTTAGCATAAGCTAGTGTGAGCTGGCACACATTTAAATAGCTAAGTCAACGTTTATGTTAGCTAGACAATCGCTACCATGTAAGATGTAGCGCCTCTGCATCCATTTGAAACACTCCCCATCAGAAACGGGAACGAGTCTCCAAATTTTTAAATGCCTGGCTCAGATAACAGCCTGTTTTTGATTAAAGCCGGGCGTGCTACCGTGTTCAAACGAATACACGCCCCGGCCTGTTATTGGAAGTTTTACGGGTATGATCAATGTAATTTTAGCTAGCAAGCTAGTTTAAACATGGGTCTGGCTGGGGATAAGTTGGCTTAAAGCAGTAAACAGTTTGGTTTCATTCTTAAACCTTTTATTCTGTTGATGAGTAGACTTTGAATAAAATTACTTACAAGGCATCTGTCCCAGGACTAGCCTATGGTCCTAACAGTCACCAGTCGCACCAGCCACTATACTCACTCATTGAAGATGCAACTCTGATGTGCTACAGAGATGGAATCTGGGAAATGTAGTCCAATATCAAGTGAAGGCATCAGGATGAAGTAAACCTTTAACTTCATTTACCAAATGCCCACTTAGTTTAGTATATGCAACAGTTCAGACCACTGAGCGGGATACATGGGGGGGACAAAACCTTCAAAAAGTGTTGTGCTTATATGTGAATTATATCAGAGTCTGCTTCTTTTAAATACATATGTTAAATTACATAATTAGAAATAATTTGTTGAAGGGGGGGGGGCAACTTCATGTTTTTCAAAAGTTGGAGGGAACCCCCCCCCCAAACCCACCCCGGTCTACGCCCAAGGTTGTGGGAGATGACAGCAGAGGTATAGCCAGGCAGTTATGTCATCCTCCACTTCTCCCTTTTGTCCCTTGAGTCAACAGGACACCCTCTCAAATAAAACTGGCTGACCGCCTCGGACAACAAGAACCAGACTCTGCAGAGTGCAACATGGCTGTCGCAGACAGTAACTACCAGACAGGAGCTGCCAGCTTGTCCCAGACTAACACTTAATAACCTGAATCTTTGGAGTGGGACACTTATTTAAACTGTCCTTTGCCATTTCAGTGTCAGCTCTCACCCATGACCAAGGGACCTGACAGGTGGTTACAGTTAAATAGCAAATGTGATTATGTTTGGCTTAAGAAGCGAGCCCTGAATTTGCTTTTCAAAGTGATCTCAGAACAGGCAAGACGCTGGTTCAAAGATTACAACTTCGAGACTAAAATTTCTGTCAAAGCCAAGAAACCTGGATTTTTGTGTGCATGTTCAAAGCCAGATCTTTGTAATTTGCAGGGCCTCTGGGCCTGCACAGTTGACTTCAATTAGAAGTATCATTTTGGCACAGTAAAAACATTAGCTGATGTTTTCAGAGTTCATAAAAAGACAATTGATGGTATTAACTGCGGTACAGGAAAGAAGTGTGGTGTGTGTGTGTGTGTGTGTGTGTGTGTGTGTGTGTGTGTGTGTGTGTGTGTGTGTGTGTGTGTGTGTGTGTGTGTGTGTGTGTGTGTGTGTGTGTGTGTGTGTGTGTGTGTGTGTGTGTTGCTTGGGGGGGGTTGCTTTTGGGTTGACCGACATTATTACATTATTGAAGACACTATAATGTAAGGTCACTCACACCTTGGACTCTGCCCCTCCCGTCCTCTTGGCTTGGCAGGGGGTCGCTGTTTTATGAGCTGAAGAACCCCACAGGAGGAGGCCCCCGATGGCATCCTAGCGTGTGCCTGTTTTCCTGTTTGCTGTGGAAGGGTGTCTGCACTATGAATAGGGGGGCCCCCTTGTAAATCCCCCCCCCCAGGCTGTGTCAACATCCTGTCTTTCTGGAAGCACAGAAGCTGCTTGACGAGAAAAGGTAGCGGTGTTTCTCCTCTCTGGTCCTCTGTCCTTTGCCAGGTAGCTAATCGTGTTTATCTGTTATGCCAGGTCTTATCCCCCCACCCCCGATTAGACGGAAGGACTACCTGGCAGAAGAGAACCAGACATATTGTGACCTCAGAGAACCACTGGCCTTGAGAAAGAGAGAGGGACTTACTATCAGGAGAGGTGGAAAGTGGGAGATAGGAGTAAGGAATGGATGAATTCCAGGATGACAGGGAAACGGAAAGAGGAAGACCGAATAAAAACGAGAGGTGGGAGTTTGTTGTGGTGGCTAGGGGTGACCTGGTAGGAGTTATAAGGGGGAGGTAGAGAACAAGGGTTATGGGAAATTGGGAATCGGGATGTTGGTGCCCGGCAACATAAAAAAAAAAGTCTTGTTTGCCAGCTGTGTTTGACCTTTTACCTCATTCAAGATCCAAACCTAGATCTAGGCTTGCTTTTCCTCGCGCCGCCCTGCCAGCGTAGCCTTTAAAATCAACCAACACCAGCTCCTCACATCCTATTAGTAAGACAGTTAAATGGACATGGATTAGGATTAGTATGAAGCCCGGGTTGTTAGTTGTAATTTGAACCTCCTTGGTTTGCCAAAAGGTTCTTTAAAAATAACAGCATTTAGCTCTTTGAAAGCTCAACCACAGGACCCCCCTGTGAGACTGAATAATCGTGTGCTGGTGGTGATTCTGCCTTCCTCCTTCCAAAACCCTGCTCACCCTGTGGGGGGGTTGGTGGGGTGATAAGACAAATAGACAGCTGCTCAGAACCCAGTAGGCCAGATTAGCAGCTCCATCGATGGAAGTGTGTGCCTGTCTGCCTGAAGGCCTCTCGACAAAGCTCCTCTTAAACAGCTTACAGTAACTAAACAGCTGTACATTTAACGAGCAGGGGCCGTCTGAACGAGGATTCCTCTTCAGAGCGATGGGGGGGGGGGAGAGCAGAGGAGGGGGATTGCTGAGCCTTCCATCTGGAGACCGTGAATGAAAAATGCAAATTGCATGGAAATTGTCAAGCTAAAGGGGTTTTTTTTAAGCAGCATTCTTATACAAACTCGTTGCCTCGTGTTCCCCTGATGGCTGTGTTTGCATGCAGACTAAGACTCGGTGTGCTTCATTCAACCCCATTCAAAGCAAAGAACATCTTGATCAGTTTCAAATTTCAATTGAGGAATCTCAATCCAGAATTGAGATCCACCAATTTACACAAGCACCTTGTACTCGTACAACATGATTAATGGCTCAAAATTCAAATATACCTAGTTACTTTTTGAAGAATAGCAGACATAGCCCTTGTATTCGAAAGAAATGGATGACTACTTTGCCCCAGAATGTCTTGGTTAGCCTTGTAAACCCAGGCCACAAATTTCTCTTCGCTCAGTATGGTCTGACAAAGCTCAGTAGACATTTGCTTGTGTTAGGGGCGTCCTTAGTGGCCGTAGACTTAAGTTATTTTCCAGATGATTGGCTCAGCTTTTAATTAGTCCGTACCTAAAACCCTATGAACCACATTTCCATGTGTTTTTCTGACAGTAGTAAACACCACTGCTGCTAGCAGGTCAGTATAGTATCATCCTCTATAGCAGCATTGACGCTAACCTCTCCTAGGATAGCCGTTGTTCTCAAAAGGCTGCGCTCCCTGTTGTCATCATCCCCATGTTTTACTGATTGGTCCAGCTTTCGGCTGCTCAATCAATTCTCAATGGATGTTTTTCAGACTGATATCTTGCATAGCAAAAACTACCCGTGAGATTAGTGGTGGCTTGGCGAGGTGATATCTTTACAGCATTTGGTGTAAAGACTGCTTGAGGTGGCATCTGTATGAGGTCCGGTCATTTGGAATCACGCCTCCCAGCCAAGGTGTCACTGTCTAGATGGAGTCGGTCATATGAGGACCGATCAGTAAAGTGCCTCCCTGAAGACTCCTCCAGTCCATGCAGAGCGTATGATTAGCTGTACCGGTGCTCAAGCACGTTGTCTGCACCCTCTTCCCCCTCCTCTCTTTGAGAGAGGATTAACCAACCGTCTGGCCCATCCAGGATCCCAGCATGCTCTCTGTCTCTCTCTCTCTTGCTTTTCTGGGACACACACATAGGCTATAACACAAAGGTCGACTCTTTTGCAGCTGATTGCTGATGGCAGACGAAAGGGACATTCAAGGCTCAGTCATTTGAAAACCTCAGCATCACATTCCCCAAAACAACTCGGAACTCAGTGAGCCGTCCACGCTCCATCCCACGACGCAAAAGTCCCACTTAATGACCCATTGAAACACGGAGAGTGTATTGTGCTGATATGGCTTGTTTTGTCCAGTTGCTAACGTCAAAGAGGGTTCATTTGTCTGGTTTTAAGAAACCTGATTGAATGTTTTACCCTACCTTGTTGGCCTGGTTTGTTTTAGCTGGCTTCCATTAATTGTAAAATGTTTTTAGTTTGTTTGCTGTTTGATAAAACATTGGTGTCTTATCTTTTCGTAGCCTTGAAATGGATTGAGTACCAATCCACATGTGATTGGGTTGAGGAGACATCGAAAGGAACTCACTCTATCTGGACTTGTCATTGCGGTTGCAGTTATGCAGAGAGGCCATGAAGTCATTGCCATCTCCTGCTCAGAAATCCGAAGCGTCGGAAAAATCACCCGAGCGCTCCACTGTCAGATTCCATTCATCCTCTCTCTTCGGCTCATTCAGAAACTGGCGTGCCAAGTGGAAAAGCAGGTTTTTAACGGGTTTGTCAGTTATTCAGACCCGTTAGCGCAGAGCTGCCTCCGTTATTATTCAGCCGCTGAGTTTCGACTCCTCCGACTGCTGACAGACGCGAGGCAGGAGGACATTTCCACACTTCATGTATGAATGAAACCCATTCATATGTTTATCCATCATACCTTTTCATCTCTAACATTAAAGTCAGACGTCTCTCAGCTTGGACATACTAAGTATTTGCTCTAGTTTTCTCAATAAGAATAAGAATATACTTTTTGAATTACGGTGTGACTCTAAAGATTTTCTTGACATTTTTATTGCAGTATTGCAGTCATTTACTGGACTGTACCAGTACAGAGAACGATGTAGCCTTTCCCTCTTCATGGTGTATCTTTTTTGGGGGGGGATTTTTCCCCCTTTTTCTTCCCAGTTGTACTTGGCCAATTACCCTATTTTCCAAGCCTTCCCGGTCGCTTCTCCATCCCCTTGGCCAATCCGGGGAGGGCTGCAGACTACCACGTCTTCTCTAATACATGTGGAGTTGCCAACCACTACTTTTCACCTGACAGTGAGGAGTTTCACCAGGAGGACTTAGCACGTGGGAGGATCACACTATTCCCCCAGTTCCCCCGAGCAGGTGCCCCAACTGACCAGAGGAGGTGCTAGTGCAGTGACCAGGGCACATAACCACATCCGGCTTCCCACCCGCAGACACGACCAATCGTGTCTGTAGGGTCGCCCGACCAAGCCGGAGGTAACATGGGGATTCAAACTGGCAATCCCCGTGTTGGTAGGCAACGGAATAGACCGCCATGCCACCCAGACGCCCCCAAGAATATTTTGAATTATGGTGTGAATCTGTAAAGTTTTTCTTGACATTTGTATTGCAGTCATTTACTGGACTGTATCATTACAGAGAACATGTAGCCTTTCCCTCTACATGGTGTATGTTTGGCTGAGGTAAAATACCCCCAGCTTAACCTCTGTTCCTGACCTGGAGACTACCCCTAGAAGGCCTCATGACTTGACAGCCGCAGTGGCGTTAGCTCAGATTCTACATGCTAACTGTATGCTCAGTTTCCTCATTGAACTGATGTTGACACAGCTATGTGGTAACAAGGAGCTAATGTCAGCAGGTGGCGTTGTCATTGGTGCTCCAAAATAGGAAGTACTCAAGGTGACCTTACCAGCAGAGATCATTTTCGCCACTCTAGCACCATTCCACAAACATTGGCCGTGGTCGTTCTGTGGTCTGAAAAACTGAAATAACAGCTTAACGGTCGAAGTGACCCATTACCTGCAGTACACCAAAAATGGTGGGAGGAAAAGTCATGAAAGAATATCAAGAGAATAGAGATGTTTCCATTTGTCTGTCAATGTAGACACTTTGAAAGAATTCTACCTTTTTAATAGGATACATAACCCGTCTTACACAGTGCTTTGACTGTGACTTGAGTTGGAGTCCCACTGACGGCTAGTTTCCCAGACATGGATTAAGCCTTAGTCCTGTGCTGGACTAAAAATAAAGCGCTCCTCCACATGGAATCCCTGTTGGAAGACGCGTTGGCAATGACCACTGCCAGGGAGATATTTGTCTTAGAGAGCACTAAAGTATTGTTTCCAACGCAGGAGCTGATTCAATTGAGTAAAGGGAAAGTGGGCTCGTCTAGTCAACCAAAAATGGAATGTTTATATGGAGGCGCTGTGGAAATGTGTTAAAGGTTGTACTTGTGAGTTTGTAAATAATTACAGCTATAATCCTGAAGGTCTACATGCAAGCAAATGTCCTTTTTATACTTCCTGCCATTGCCCATATTGATCAATGACTATTCATATTATCAGTGCTGTTGTAGTCACTCATTTTAATGGTTACTGTTAGGATAGAAATGTCCCGGGGAAAAATGGTATGAAGCATAGCGTTTTATATTTCCACCATGGCAGCCAAATGCAGAAGAAAGAGGTAGGTGGTGGTGAGTTTGAAGACGTAAATCTGTTGTCTAACATGTAAATGTGGCAGAAAAAACTTGGAAGTAGACCTTCACCAAGAAATACTACAACATCAGTGGCTAGAACACAGGCTCAACCATGTTTTCTTGTGTGGTGATGGGGAGGGTGCAGACACAGTTGCATTATGACTGTTTAATTTTTATCCCCCCCCCCCCCCCAATTGTTCTTGGCCAATTATCCCACTCTTCTGAGCTGTCCTGGTTGCTGCTCCACCTCTTCTGCCGATCCGGGGAGAAGTGCAGACTACCACGTCTCCTCCAATACATGTGGAGTCACCAGCCGCTTCTTTTCACCTGACAGTGAGGAGTTTCACCAGGCGGATGTAGTGCATGGGAGGATCACACTATTCCCCCCGGCCCCCCCCCAAACAGGCGCCCAACCGACCAGGGGAGGCGCTAGTGCAGCAACCAGGACACATACCCACATCCGGCTTCCCACCCGCAGACACAGCCAGTTGTGTCTTGTAGGGACGCCCGACCAAGCTGGAGGTAACACAGGGATTCGAACCGGCGAGCCCCGTGTTGGTAGGCAACAGAATATATTGCTACGCTACCCGCATGCCCCAACTGTTGTTTCATTTTGAATGGGCATCTTGTATTTATAGTGGTCAAACACCAACACAGATTACCAGTATTATTGGGTGTGAGTAAAGTTCAACAAAAATTACAACCTCCAGGAGTGCAGCTTTAAGTTTAGCCCCTCTGAAATGACACGATTTATCAAACATTAGTCTGCCTCGCCTCCTCATCCTCTTGAGAATGTGGGGGCTTCAACGGGAGACCTGCGGAGATGGCTGTGAATCGGAGAAAGTGCTGTAGTGTTTCATGGGTAATTAATGACAGACGGACCGGGGCAGATGCACTGTGGCCAAAGCTCCATGTGGCGGGAGGGAGTCCAACTATGTGCCGTAAAAGCACAAGATTTATGGCTTATTCATCACAAAGTATTGAGAAAGAGAGCGATAGATGAAGGGAAAGGAGAGTTTGTGCTGTTGAGAGGTGAAAAGATGCAAATGATGGGCTCCCAGGGATTTGTGGGTAGCTGCCGAGAGAGGCGGGGAGTTTGCCCCATGTGCTTGACTCACTCGCTTGCTCTCTCAGCTGTTGTCTCCCTCTCCCGTAGGCAACCCATCTATCCTACAGTGAATTCTGTAACCTTATCCCAATGGCAGCATACCTGAGTCGGCTCTCAATTCCTGTTTTCTCTCTCTCTCTCTCTCTCTCTCTCTCTCTCTCTCTCTCTCTCTCGCTCTCTCTCACCCCCCCCCCCCAATTTTCGAATATTGTTAAACCACCACTTTAGACAGCAATACAGCCTAGTTATGTGCGAGGCTGTGTGAGGAAGGATGCCGAATGCCTTGGAGGGTCAGCCCCTGTTCTTTTCCGTCAGCTGTATGCTCTGCTAGCTGCCAGCGCCACTCAAACGGGCCACAGCCAATGGCTGAGTCCGAGCCTTGGGCCCGCCCCAGTAGAGGACTGGGTATCAGGGTCGGCACCAGAGCATAAGGAACAGACGGGCAATCAACTTTGACAGGGGGGCATTTTGTTCCTCACACCTTTTATTAAGTGTATAATGAACATTATCATGTTTCATGAAAGAAACCGACAGAGGCGGACATACTTACTGTCACATATGTACACAGGTGCAACGCACTACATCTACAAAACCAGAAGTTATAAACTAAGATGCACAGGGGGAAATACATTAAATATTTTGCATTTAATACAGTACTACATAATGAATAAACCTATACACTGGGGCACCAACTTTCACAGGTTACACAACAAATTAAAGGATAAACAACATCCTTTAGGCCACATCAAGAACCGGTTTGCATAATTATATAACCATATGGACACTCTTCCTGAAACGTAGCCACAATTACTAAAGTGCAGACAATACCACTCTTAAATTGCACAGTGTACAAAGCAGGAGAGACGTTTCCCCAAGGTGCACAAGTGGATTTATGAACTCACCGCTAGAACAGCTGGAGTCGCCGACTGAGTGCAGGATGTCCTCAATACAATTTCTTTCCATTTGTTTCGCAGTTTTCGAGTGAGATCATGCTTAAAAGCTAGCTTCACAGGCTGACTCTTGCTGTTGTGCAACGTGGCACGTCTGTGATTGGTGGAAATGTTCTTTAATGTAGAGAATAGGTTTTCGATTGGTTAAAATGTTCTTTAACGTAGAGAATAGGTTTTCGATTGGTTAAAATGTTCTTTAATGTAGAGAATAGGTTTTCGCACATGGCGGCAGAAGTTCACCTTGTATTATAATTGATTTGGCTGGTCATACAATGTGGATATGGTAGTTTTTAATTAGCTTGGTGGGGGTTGTTGTTTTTTAGTAAGAAATTGTTTCCTAATTGCGAACTATTGCTGTTTGTGCTTTATTTTGCATTACTGTGTTGCATCTTCCAGTACCATATTGTATGATTTAGTTGTACTTATATCTGTAAAAGCATTGCAGTTTTATTTTTTTGTCAGGGAGAGAATTCAGCTGAGGGGGTACAGTGACCTTATTGGACGGGCCTGGACCCCCAAGCCCCGCCCATATCGCCAACACCACTGGGTAGGAGGCCAGTATTAAAAGGAAGCGCTCTCTCGCCCCGACAGGCATTCTTAAGAAGGCAAAGTTGCCCGGGGGAAGAGTGAAGGCCCTGGTGGTGCACGATGGTTATACTAAACCTGGCTTGAAATGAAGGGGAAATTCACACAGGGGGACACACGAGCTTCAGAGAGCTGTCCAACCAGCTCTCTGCAGAACAAGCACCCACTTCCAATAGGTTTTGGTTTCACTGTGGAGGAAGGATCAGTTGGCAGCGCAGATCATTGCTGTCTGTTGAGTTGAGGCTTTGGATTAGTTTGTTGGGTACACAAAGGCAGCATGCCGTCTCCTACAACAGACTCTGGCTTATTCAGTCCCTGGTAGCAGACAGATTAGATAAGAGCAAAGGGTTAATCAACACTGTGCATATCATTCTGCATTTACTGCATGCAGTATGTACGAATTAATCAAGTAAGGTTGTTGTTAATATACAAACTAGCCTCACTGCCAGGGGTGCTCCATTGTTGAAAAGCAATTTTGTTTAAACTGTTAGAAACGGCTTAACCCAAGGGGGACAAGGATGATGATGAAGATTACGATGGTGAAGTATAACCTCTTTCTGTACAAGTGCATAGTATTATTTATGCGGGCTCTTTTTAAAAAATTTTTTTACATTTTTTTATACGTTGGCGGGCATAGAGATCATACTTCAGATTGATAAAGATGGGAATCAATACTGCAAATTTCAGATAGATTTCTGTCAATAAATAATTAAATCAATGTCGCGGTGGCAGGTGATGGAGGACCAGTAGGTGGTTGGCTCAGTCGGTGGTAGAGAAGAGGGAATGTTTTCTAGTTGTCTCTTGTTCTATCATCAGTGGCCAATGTATCCTTGAGCAAGGCATTTGGCCCCAAACCTATTACTAGCTGCAGTGCGTGCACTCTGATGAAATGGATGTGCAGGAAGGGTGTATGTGTCTAGCGGGACTAAGAACAGTCAAGCATGTAAATGTGTAACTCTGCTAACATAGCCATATTTTTTTTCTTGTTTGTGGCTTAGATCAATGTGCGTGTGACCACCATGGATGCGGAGTTGGAGTTTGCCATCCAGCCCAATACCACAGGCAAACAGCTGTTCGACCAGGTAAGCATGAAAAGCTATTTTCGTCACAAGGTGCATTTATTCTGTGCAAAGCAAACTCTTGTCTAAGGTATTCAGTGATCCAGGAAAACCCTTGGTTCAGATCTTTCGTCCTGTATGACAGGGTGGTGTTATAGACACCTCAGGTTCTCCGTCGTCCCAAGTTTAAGCTGAATGAGGTGAATTCTTTCTTGTCTCGGAGACCACTCTTGCCTGTTTTCTGACTCCAGGCCCTTTTCCAGCCGCTGTTTTTCTTTCTTCTCTCCTCATAAACAGTAAGCCAACATGCAGCTTGACTCAGCTCATCGGCTGCCATCAAGACACACCCTGTGGATAAACTTGTCATTTTAACCGAGTTTGCGAAAACTGATTCTAAGGGATCACACTGAGAGATCACAACATGTGGTGCGTTCACACTTAAAATGAAAATAGCCGTTCTGTGTGCCCTCTGGCTGTATTAACTCAAATCTAGAGCTACTTTTTTTCCTTCTCTCCCTCTTACCCTGCTTGTATGCACAGTAGGGATGGATTGATTCCACACTGTATAGGATTTCAACCATGATGCCAGCAGCCACACAGTCATGTTCAGATCTTGTTTCGCAGATCCCAAACCTTTCGCTCAATGCGTTTCCGATGTCGATTGATAAGTCACATGGAACTGGAGTAAAATTCCTAGTTTTAATCGCGTAATGCCTATCGAGGCCCTGAGAGGTGGTTTGTGGACAGACATTGAAGTGATAAAGGGACAAAAGGTCGTGACCATGATGTAGGTCTAGGTTAAGATGGATCCATCATTAGTTAAGGGGGTTTTGTTTTTTGTTTTGAAGGGGATTAACATGGCACACAAACTTAACAAAAACGTAATTTCCTCTGTATAAATTCGAGTATAAACTGGTGTCAGTGTAACAATGGTGACAGCACAACACACTAGGGGTCGACCAGTATGTTTTTTTCAGGGGCAATACCAATTATAAGTAATCAAGGAGATCGATAACCAATATACATTTGCAGTAAAAATGAAAATCTTCGGGCGTCTCTACAGATGCAGTTGGCCATGTCTACGGGTGGGAAGCCGGATGTGGGTATGTGTCCAGTTCTACATTTCATTGCTTTGCTCAGGGGCACAGACAGGAGTATTAACCCTAACATGCATGTCTTTTTTGATGGTGGGAGGAAACCCGAGCACCCGAAGGAAACCCACACAGACACAGGGAGAACATGCAAACTCCACGCAGGACCTGGGGACAGCCTGGGGCTCGAACCCAGGGACCTTCTTGCTGTGAGGCAAAAGTGCTAACCACTGGGCCACCGTGCTGCCCATTATTCGGGCATTTTCAGTGGTGTAACTGGGAAGCTGGGCATGTTTGTTATCATAGAAATAGATCATAAGACTGTGGTGTTTTTGCCACAGTCCGGCATAGAGGATTGGGATGTTTATTGCAACTTCGGCAGTATCTGCTGCCTTAACTTCAAAACACAGCTCCGCTTGCTCGCCAGAGCTTCTCCAGTCTGCAAAACCGTTCCTCTGTGCCCGTCTGTGTGGCACAGTAGCCTTCAGTGTTGATAGGCTATTACTCGTGATGTGTAACCAGTCAGACGGTGCTGTGGGCGGGACATTGCTTGAGACCACAGAGTGGTGACTACAGAAAGAGAGAGGAGGCTGCTTCAGAGCCAAAGCATAATCATAAAAATGCTGAATAAAATGCGTACCACATAAGGCCGAGTCCTTACCACAGTGGCCCGGGTTCGAATCCAGCCTGAGCCTTTCACTGCATGTCATCCCCTCTCCCTCCCCTGCCTTTCCTGTCTCTCTCAACTATTGCTATCTAAAATAAAAAAAGGCAGGAAATGCCACAAAAAAAAATCTTAAAAAAGAAAAGCTGAATATCGGAATCAGCTGGGCTGATAATCGGTCAACCCCTACAACACACACACACACTGCCTGTGACATCCGTGGTATGCTGTTTGAATTTTTCTTTAACCTTAATCTTCATACCAGAGCATCAGATAAGTGGGGGTTGCATAATGGGACATTACAGTCCGTGCCAGAGAGTGTACAGAACTACTGAACAGTATTTGAAGTCTGTGTTATTCTCCCAGTGGCAATCTGATAGTATTTGAACGTTACAAGTGTGGTTCACCCGACATACTTCGCTTTTCGGTTGAAACCTCCAAGTTATTTGCGAATGCCGTTTAGTCTGACTGGTCAATGAAAATATTCCTCGGTGAGTCATGCGTCTGTGTTTTGAGTCACCACGCGTTCAGCAGGAAGCTGGTGTTGTGTTTTTCTCAAGCGTCAGTTTGTCAGTTGCCTTCTGAGTTATTGCTGCAGCATATGAGGCGTCTGTAATCGGCAAACATCTCAGTCCTCTCCAGCTGTCAGCCTCACTTAACCATATCATTCGCACACTCGAACACGCCGTTATGCAGATGAGCTATGACCATACTGTACCTGTCATCTGCCCAGGCACAACAGGAAGTTAGTTTAAAGAGCCGTGGCAACAGCTAATTAATCTGCCTGTAAAAATTTAATAGGACACTTAGAGGCCCATTACGTAATTGGGCAGCACGGTGGCCCAGTGGTTAGTAGAGGTGGAAAAACACGGTCTGGAAAGTAAAAACCCTAACCGTGTCTTTACTCCACCCATGTACTAAACCATCAGATTGCACCAACTAGTTTCCCAAATCAGCTGGTTTAATACATGGATGGAGTAAAGACACGGTTAGGGTTTTTACTTTCTGCACCAGGTTTTTCCACATGGTTAGTGCTGTCGCCTCACAGCAAGAAGGTCCTGGGTTCGAACCCCGGGGTTGTCCCACCTTGTGGGGGGGGGTCATCTCAGGTCGTCCTCTGTGTGGAGTTTGCATGTTCTCCCCCGTGTCTGCGGTGGGTTTTCTCCGGGTTCTCCGGTTTCCCCGACCATCAAAAAGACATGCATGTTAGGGTTCATACTAATGTCTGTGCCCCTGACCGAGGCATGGCAACACGAACTGGAGTCGGTCCCCGGGTGCTGCCCACTGCTCCTAGCCACACAGCTAGGATGGGTTAAATGCAGAGTGTAATTTCCGTACGGGATCAATAAAATATCTCAAAAAAAAAAAAAGCATCAAACCACAGTGCATCTCAGACCGGGCTCCAGACTGGCTGAGGATCTACTGACAGAGGCTTCCAGTCAAATGCAAAGCAAATCAAGCTTTTAACTCTGGCTGCGTTTAAACCTGCACATCATCTATGTTCTTACAGAGAGATGCTCGGTCCCGTGTGAATTTTGATGTACTTTTTGGACGAAACAGGTTTTGGGTACAGTTTGAGAGCATCTGCGATCGTAAACGTGACATGTGCAACTCATTTAGAAGGCTTGAAAGGACCAAACAAATGTGAACAAATGAAGCTCTTTTTTTTTTCCCATTTGGTTTTGCAAATCATTGATGCCTTTGCAGCGGCACGGTGGCACAGTGGTTAGCATGGTCGCCTCACAGCTGGAAGGTCCTGGGTTTGAACCTCAGGGTTGTCCAACCTTGGGGGTCATCCTCTGTGTGGAGTTTTTGTGTTCTCCCCGTGTGTGTGTGGGTTTCCTCCGGGTGCTCCGGTTTCCTCCCACAGTCCAAAGACATGTAGGTCAGGTCAATCGGCCATACGAAATTGTCCCTAGGTGTGTGTGTGTGTGTGTGTGTGGTGGTGGGGGCACCCTGTGATGGCCTGGCGGCCTGTCCAGGGTGTCTCCCCGCCTGCCGCCCAATGACTGCTGGGATAGGCTCCAGTATCCCCGCGACCCTGAGTAGGATAAGCGGCTCGGATAATGGATGGATGGATGATGCATTTTCAAACCACTTCTTACCCATCATGTGAGAGGTGGTTTGTCTGTTTTACCCAATTAATCACTGGATAGACCTGCTCAGTAACACACTTTCACATCACTGCAATCAAGCAGCCCCTCCAAACACGTAATTTTTGTGTAGGAGTTGCAATGTCAGCTGATTTCACCATGAAGTACCTCTCCTTGTTGTAATATCATTCTAATTTCTGCATCATTTAGCTGATAGTTTTATATCTTCAGGGTAAGAGAGCTTCATAGTTCAGGTTGTGGGTTTGAAGTCAGACCAAAATCAGTAATCGGGTTTAACTTTCCGTGTCTAAAAACCTTGTGTCATAATAAAACATTCAGCAGCAGTTTTTTTATTTGTGAATGACTACACTAGTGTTGAATTTTCATACCTTTATCCGTAACTGCTCTCATTGCCTCAGCAGCTGTAAGGAAGGGGCCTGGTCCTCATTAATATTCATGAGCTGACCACTGAGTGACCATTACGAGCTAAGGTTGTCAGTGAGGGTGGGCGGAGTTTCATCATTTTAATGATTTGATCAGACTGGCTGTGCGTAAGTGAGAGTATGTGATGATATGATGAGTACCAGAACAAAGATGTGACCAGAGAAACGGAACAAGGTGGAGCTCTTTTTAACAGGGACAAATAAAAAAATTTTTGAATTCGACATTTTTGTAGTTTTTATTTCTTGAGTAGAAAGAGACGGTCTGAAATATGTGACGAGTAAAACAATGTGATGTTGGAAAATATCAGTGTTGCAATTTCCGTCCGACTTCAACTTCAATCGCTGGTTTGTCCATAGGTGGTGAAGACGGTGGGCCTGCGGGAGGTCTGGTTCTTTGGCCTGCAGTACACGGACAGTAAAGGCTACTCCACCTGGCTCAAACTCAACAAGAAGGTCAGCACCCCTTCATGCCCTTTTTAAAGTCTTCATCTCCCTCTGTTCCTCTCTGTCTGTCTCTCTTCTTATCTCTCCCTCCCCCTGCGTCTCCGCGGCGCTCGAGTCTGTAGCTGCCAGTGATCAGTGTGGGGTGTCGTGGGAAGCTGTGCTGTGGTCTGAAGCCTCAGATCTGCTCTTTTCTCACAGGCTTCCTCTCACATGGCCGCCCAACACACCCTCCAGCTCTATACCCCTCTAAAGATGTGTGTGTGTGTGTGTGTGTGTGTGTGTGTGAGAGAGAGAAACAGAGGGAGAGAATGTGACAGAAAATTCCCCTCCCACTGAAGTACTGTAAAATTGGTGTGCTTATGTGCACGCATACTTGTATTGTGTGCATGCTTGCATACAAGTGTGTGTGTTTTTTCTGGAGGCCCTCCAGCATAGTGCAGGGCTGTCAGGGTGATCTACGACAGGATTTCTTTTAACAAGTGGGACCCCGGTGGAAAATATTGTGCGTGTTTATGTGTGTGTGTGTGTGTGTGTATGTATGTGTGTGCGCACGCATGTGTAGGTTGGTGTGTGTGTGTGTGTGTACCAGCCCAGCCTGTGATGACATGTCAATAGATAATGAAAGGATCTATTGTGATGGATAATTAGGTCAGAGATAACTCGATTGAGGATTAGACCAGATTCACTCTACTCTACTCGGGCTTTGGTTTCCTTGGGTCTTTCTTCTCAATTTTTTGTGACTTCTTTGTTTTAGGTTGGGCTTGATTGATTGTTTTAATTTGAGGTTGTGGACCCCTAACCCTGCCAGGATGTGTTTAACAGGGTTGCATTGTTTGTTTTTTTTTCCCCATAATCTGTCTCCAATCTACTCATTCAAAGATGAGCAAGACACCACATGGTTGGAGGGCTAGACACATTAAACTTTCAGAACTGTTTGCATGTTTTTTTTTTTTTTTTTGACATGCAAGGAACTAATTAATAATGAGTCACAGGGTACTGTGAATGTGTGCTATTGATTCCCGTAAAAGATGAGGCTGTTTTATTGTGGGGTTGAAAATATACCATCCCATGTTCTCATGATTCTCACTGACGCAAGATCCAAAAGTCACATGGTCCATTGTCATCTGCCCCCGAACCCCCCACCCAACCCTCTGCCTGGAGTGCCAGTGAGGATGTGGCTATGATGAGGTTCCCAATTGGTTGATTGATCATCTGAACAATTTTTTTTCCTTTCTTTCCAGGTGACCCAGCAGGATGTGAAGAAGGAGAACCCATTCCAGTTCAAGTTCCGGGCCAAGTTCTTCCCCGAGGACGTCTCGGAGGAGCTCATCCAGGAGATCACCCAGAGACTATTCTTCCTGCAGGTGACTTGACTGATTGCTGTCCTGGCACACGCCAGTGACATCATCTCACTAAGGAAGAGGCTTTTGTGATCATGAAATATTGTCAGGGTTACGGCTGCTTTGGGCTTGGCAGGAAAGCCCTGTGGGTTAGAAAAAAATACGTTGCATGAGAGAAGCTGTCAGCTACCCTTCCTCAACCGGAATTTACTGTTTTTAATTTCTTAGTTTTGTTTTAGTTTAATGAATTGAAACCTTTAGTGATTCTGATAACTGCAGTGGTATTCATCCGTTAAAGATGAAACTGAGTTGCCATGGTGACTGCAGTGCTGTTGTGTCAACACAACACGTTTTTTTTTAAGTTTTACTTTTGTTTCTTTTCAAAGAGAAATAATTCAATATCCTTTTTTTTTTATCTTAAAGATCCTGTACAGTGATTTTAAGATCATCAGACATGTTTTTATTGTGGTATATTAATGTTAGAGGTCTTCGATTTGTCATGGCTGTTTTAGCTTTTCTCAGAAGGGCTGTGGGATCGCCGCCCATGCTGTGTCTGAAATCCCCCCTTATTTGTTACACGGTGCACTTGATCAACTCTCCTCCATTTTGAGTGTCTGAATTTCAACTGTGAAATTTATTCACTACTTACTTTGTGAAGCACATTGTGGCATTGTTTTAGAAAAGTTCTATATAAATGAAATTATTATTATCAATGCCCTTTAAAATTCCCGCGGTGCAATTGAAAATGTGGTGTACGATGCATGCACACTACTTTATGCTAAAAGTGCCACAATTCAATGCTTCGCCTCTTCTCCGCTCTGCTGGTGCACTCTTTTCACTGTCAAATGCCGTGTGATGGGAAGAGAAGAATCTGCGGAATGATGGTTCAGTAGTTTCCAGAATCTCTGTTTATTGCTCCCCAGGATTCTGGACACAGTGCCTCGTTTCTCAAGGCTCTTTACTGATAGCTAGCTTGCTTGCTAACTTGTGTGATGTTACCAGGCAACTAATTTGGAAACAGACCAGCTGACAACGATGATATTTCACTGGTTGTCCAATCACGTCAGGGTATGAGATGATGTCGTTTATTACTGGAAGCAGGTTGGTTTTCTGAAACTGTAAATCAGTGTTGACAGCCAGGGGGCGTCCGAGTAGAGTAGTGGTCTATTCCATTGCCTACCAACACAGGGATCGCCAGTTCGAATCTCTGTGTTACCTCCGGCTTGGTCAGGCGTCTCTACAGACACAATTGGCCGTGTCTGTGGGCGGGAAGCCTGATGTGGGTGCATGTCCTGGTTGCTGCGCTAGCGCCTCCTCTGGTCGGTCGGGGCACCTGTTCAGGGGGGAGGGGGAACTGGGGGTAATAGCGTTATCCTCCCACATGCTATGTCCCCCTGGCGAAACTCCTCACTGTCAGGTGAAAAGAAGCGACTGGCAACTCCACATGTATCAGAGGAGACACGTGGTAGTCTGCAGCCCTCCCCGGATCGGCAGAGGGGCTGGAGCAGTGACCGGGACAGCTCAGAAGAGTGGGGTAATTGGCCAAGTACAACTGGAGAGAAAAGGGGGGGGGGATCCACAATAAAATGTTGGCAGCCAGGAGGAGAGTTTCCCAAGGAGCTTTAGTCATTTTCACAAACCCCACTCTTAAACGTACGAGTTTGCAAAGCGTAATTTTAATTGAACTGGATCTTTTAAATAAATTGACACCATTCCTGTGGTCCCCCCCCCCCCCCCAGGTAAAAGAGGCCATCCTGAATGATGAGAACTACTGTCCTCCCGAGACAGCAGTGCTGCTCGCCTCCTACTCCGTCCAGGCCAAGTACGCCGACTATAGCAAAGACATCCACAAGCCAGGATACCTCACTCATGACAGACTGCTGCCACAGAGGTACACATGCATGCATGCATGCACGCACACACACACACACACACACACACACGCATACACATGCATTCATGCACGCACACACATACAGAGGGTCACATTCAGGTAAGGTACAAACCGTGTGGTTGTTTTGTGGTGTCAGAGGCTTCCTAGAGGTAAGTACATGTCAGTCGGTTAGGCATCACACCGAGCGAGCTTATTTCCTGTGTGCAGTCAAACTGCAAACACAGCAGGCAAGCTGCATGGAAATCCTTCTCGAACAAATTGTTCGTTTGTTATTTAGTCATACCTTATTTCAAATGAAATGAAAAGTTTTATTGTGAATTGTAACATTAGCGTGTTCACACGTTAGTTGCATTTTTTTCTTTTTTACCCAACATGAAGAATCTGTACTCTCTTCTTACTCTGGGACCAACAGCTGCCTACTGTGCAACTTCAGATAACACACAAGCACGTGTGCACATACACACACGCGCACAAAAACAAACACTCTCTCAAATACAATCGCACACCGCCAACTGTTTTGTGTGTGTGTTTGTGTGAGACAAAATGTTTCTTGTCCCTTTCTGGAATGTTCTGATTTCCTCCATAGGAAAACATTTCTTGTGCTAAAAGATTTTCTAAATTCTTTCGAGTTAAGTCGTTTTGTGCATGTGTGTCTGTGTGGTTTTGTGGCATTTTGCACATTGTGCAGAGTCCTGGAGCAGCACAAGCTGACCAAGGAGCAGTGGGAGGACAGGATACAGACTTGGCATGAGGAGCACAGGGGAATGCTCAGGTGGGTGTGTCCTAAAACCTCTATTTTTGTTTTTTGTTTTTTATCGAACACATCCAGTCAGCCGGTGAGGAAAGCAAAAAAATATGTGCGTCTGCAAGAGCGTGCAAGTCTGTGCTCGCCAGGGACGTGTCACATCACAAAGATGCGTTGCGTATCATTATCATCCTGTCGCCGTAAACTCTACAATCACTTTGGTGTAATCATACCTCGCAGTTGTCGTTTGTTATTTTAAGAGTTCCAGCGTTTTGAGAATCCCGAAATGTTTGTTTCATGTTGAATTTTCACTTCCTAAAATCATCTGGGTTGATATTTGTGACTAACGGTCATAATTTCAAGATTGGCCAAAATAGCTGAAATGATCTCTTAAAGGCATACTTATGCTGCCCAACACTTGCTTGTGTTTAAAATATGAGAGGCACCAGTTAAGAGGGCGCAGACTGCCTCCTGCATTTACAATGAGAGCGACACAAAGTTTAAAAAAAGTTGCTTGACTGTGTCAACATAGTTAATCACAGCCTTGGTTGTCACAAGGATCTAACTTCTACCGAGTTGGTCCTCTGTATTTTATGTGCAGACTTGATGAACCAAGGTTTTCCTCTCCATAATGGATGAAAAGGGGCTCGTGAATAAATGCTTCATATACTGGCTTAGTTCTAACTTGTGGTGTTGTCTCCAAACAAGACTGTGGACCTTTCTAACTGTTTTCTATTCCTCCTCCGTCGTCTTCTTCAGGGAGGACTCCATGATGGAATACCTGAAGATCGCTCAGGACCTGGAGATGTACGGGGTCAACTACTTCGAGATCAAAAACAAGAAGGGCACAGAGCTGTGGCTGGGAGTGGACGCTCTGGGGCTCAACATCTATGAGCACGAGGACAAGTAAGGGACACACACACACACACACAACATGGAGGGCACAGAGATGTGGGTTGGAGTAGCTCACTCAACATCTGTAAATATAAGGACAAGCGAGTGAGATGGCGGCGCGAACTCAGTTTGCAGCAGCCTCACCCAATACCGGTGTGGGAAGATGGCGGAGCTAACTTAACGTTTGCGGCAGCCTCACCCAGTACCATCCATGCAGTGTCTTTGTCCATGTCTGCATCTTAAGTTTGTGTCTTCGTTTGATGGCATGGAGAGCTGCCGCTGGATCTGCTGGGGAAGCCTGGTCTGCTGCATCCGGTGGGCCCAGGGGCTACGGCCCCTGCCCGGAGTTGTGCCCGAAGAGGAAACACTGAGGGCGGTCTGACAGGATGCGGAAGCAGGGCAGGCTAAGCTAACTGCTAGCCCATGCAGACCGGCAGTTCCGACAGTCTCCCTGGCTGGCTTTCGTTCTCTTGGACAGTGATTTTTTTTTTTTTTTGCTTAGTTTGGATATATGTGTTCTTGTAGTTTTTGGATATGTGTTTTTGTCTTTGTGGTGCACTGCTGGGGGTAATGATATTTCGTTTCATTTCACCTAAGCACATGATGTGAAATGACGAAAGTGTTCCTGATTCCTGACATGCAGCAACACACTAACGCCTCCCACATAACTCGTGTCTACTGCTCATAAAGATCGAGTCATTCCAAAATGACTTCCCCCATTTTAAAAATGTGACACCTGCTCTTTTGAATTGAATGCCATCATGAAAGCAGGGGTAGTTTTACACTATCATTCAGTAATATCAAAACCTTTGCTTGCAAACTGTATTTAAGAGTTCTTGTCTCTGGTTCTGGTGTATTGGTTCTGATGTATTGGTTGATACTTGATGCAGCGTTTTTTTTGCTTAAGTAGATGTGCATCATTTTTAATTGGGATCATTTCCCTCCCAGACTGACACACACAAATACAATGTAGATAGGGAGGTGACTGGGAGTGTTTGCACTACAACCCAATATTCTTAAACATGAGGACACACGCACAACTGGACTGAAAGTTTTGGCTTGTGAGAAATGAGTCAACATCTGCTTCATAATCAGTACTGACAGGATACGTTATT
Source organism: Lampris incognitus (assembly GCF_029633865.1). NCBI lineage: Eukaryota > Metazoa > Chordata > Actinopteri > Lampriformes > Lampridae > Lampris > Lampris incognitus. The sequence goes on from NC_079231.1 coordinate 16,981,047, forward strand.
GAGCCACACGGGGGGAATTCCCTTATAACTTGCTTCTTCTTCACGGGGCGGGCAAAGCTCAGTGAGCCTGGAGCCGGAGAGCATTCGGTGCTCTGCTCAAGGACACTTAGGTAGAACAGACGCTTGCAGACAGTGGGGCTTTGAAACCTGTTCCTTAGCTTAAGGGGCAGTCTTCCTGCCCACCATGCCGCCGCAGCAGCTTGTGCACTAGAGGATGACAGTTGCCACAACAGAACCACTGGTAGTTGTGCGTCTGGTGGTCACATGTTGTGTTTACGTCAGCATTTCAACCGGCGACATGGCCTATGTATTGAATCAGACCTACAGAATGACCACTTAGTAACTACCGCTGCTCTCGAGGTTAATGTCATAATACACTCCTACGACACACTCATACGAGCAAAATAAAATGGCAAGCTATTTTTAGCTTCCACCTTTTAACCGCATCACTTTGCCTTGACTCGAGTTTGGCCTTTCGGGTTCCACTTTAAGCTGACGGTGGCTTATGATGTTTTAATAAAAAAGCATTTCAAGGACGTCTGTTGTTGTGAAATATCTTTCAAGGGAATAAAAGTCTGGCGAAGGGAGGTCCTTTGACACGAGGATGAGAGATGGAGATGAGGAGGCCGTTCATTGAAAACCACCAGGGGCCCCAGCATATAAAAACAGTCTGCCTTACCGGTACAGAGCCCAAATGATTAATTTTCCACCGATTTTTCCACGCTCGCACATGACTGGCCAATGACGAAGACTATGATTAATGTGATCTGCAATCAAGTTGTGACGATGAAAATATTCCAAGTCGAGCATATGTAATCTATAAATCATGGTTATGGGTTTGGCTCACGCTCTCATTTGATTTAATGGACATTAGTAATCAGTAAAGCGTTTCCATTGTGCTCCAAACAACAATGTCGCCCTGCAGAGAAGAAGACATCTCTTGAGCAGCATATTCCCGTTAGGTTTCCCCTTAGATGTGTAAAAAGTTTTAAGCAAGCTATGAGATGAGTCATGGCATTATAACAATTGATTAGGAGCGAAAAACGGAAGACGAAGGAAGACTGTGTAGTTATCCCCCCCTCTTTTTTTTCCCCCCCCAACTGTATCCGGCCAATTACCCCACTCTTTGAGCCATCCTGGTCGCTGCTCCACTTCCTCTGCCGATCCATGGAGGGCTGCAGACTACCACATGCCTCCTCCGATACTTGTGGAGTCACCAGCTGCTTCTTTTCACCTGACCGTGAGGAGTTTCACCAGGGGGACGTAGCTCGTGGGAGGATCACGCTAGTCCTCTCAGTTCACCACCTCCACCCCCCCAAACAGGCACCTCGACTGACCAGAGGAGGCGCTAGTGCAGTGACCAGGACACATACCCACATCCGGCTTCCCACCCACAGACACGGCCAGTTGTGTCCGTAGGGACGCCCGACCAAGCCAGAGGCAGCATGGGGACTCAAACCGGTGAGCCCTGCGCCAGTAGGCAACGGAATAGACCGCCATGCTACCCGGACGCCTGTAGTTAGCACGTTTTAAGAAGAAATTACCTACTCACCCTGTGAAGTATTGCTTATGAAGTCGTCGAATCCCCTTTCCCCTCACTTTGAAGTAGCTTCAACCAACATTTTCTGGTTTGTCTTCCCATCTATCCATCATCCGAACCGCTTATCCCGCTGTCAGGGTTGCCCTCCTCCCTAAATAAACCACACCATGTCTGACAGATGAAACACGGCGGAGCAGGTTTATAAGCTGACGGACACCCCGTTACTTCATTACGCCCTGGCTTCCAACCGTGCAGCTTTGGAGTGGTTTACATACGTCGCCATGGTAATGGCAATGTCTCTGATTGGTGGAACTTTAGGATTGTGGGTAGTGTAGTATTTCATCCGGAAGTCACAATTTCTTAAAAATGAAATAGAAATAAGACTGATTTTTGGCTTCTACAGGAGCGTACAGCAATCATTTTATAATCTCATGGTGAGCTACAGCCACATTCACTATGGTGACTGAAGGGCATTTCTACTGGTGGAACTTGAGGTTTCGCCTCCCATAGGATGTCTATGACTTGAATTCAGATAGTCGTTTGAATCTGTAATGTGACTGGATAACTACCTCAGGCTCAATGAAAAGCTGGGGGAGTGGCGTTGGGGTTTTGGGTGGGTTGGAGGGGAGGCAGATAAAACTGCATCGTTCCACTGTGCTCTTAAGACTTGTAGTCATGGAAACGATGTCTCCACTCTTGACAATGGGTGTCATGGTGGGTACTTCTTCAGTGTACATGTGCTCGGTGCTCTGTTCATGGCTTGACTCCAGTTTCCCAGATGCACCTGAAAGCAGTAATTGGCCCACGTCATTTGATGCCTTCTTTGACGTTTATACCGCATACCACAGGCCTTCTAATGGGTTATTTTGCTGCACCAAGAAACCACTAAAAAAAAAAAAAAAAAAAAGCTCTTTTTTGGACACTGGGACCTTTGTTAATGCTCCAAAATTGAGACAGCTTTGTTGTAGAAGCTTTGAGGTCAACCAACATTGTAAAACTGAAGAAAAACACAATGTCCAAGAAGTAAAACAAGGAAGTTGAGGATATTTTAGAAGTGAAAGAGGGAAAAAAAGTGTGTGTGTGTGTGTGTGTGTGTGTGGGAGGGGGGTGTCAATTCGTTGTAGAGGAGTCGTTTCTTGTCCTCGTAGAGAGGATTTTTTTTCCTCGGTGGAGTAGAGGACAGATCTAATCGCCTCTCTGACAGTATTTCCTCTCAGCGTCCCCCCTGCTCGGCATGCCCTTCCTCTCCCTCCTCCCCCATTTTGACCGGTGACCTCGCTCTCCTACTGACACCATGTTCCTGTTCCCACCCCCCCTCCTTGTTCTCCTCCTCCACCACCCTTTCATTTTGCTGTGCCTTGAGAAAACTCTTTCCTCCCCTCAATTTCGCACCTTTGGTTCTCCTTACCAGCTGTGTGTGTGTGTGTGTGTGTGTGTGTGTGTGTGTGTGTGTGTGTGTGTGTGTGTGTGTGTGTGTGTGTGTGTGTGTGTGTGTGTGTGTGTGTGTGTGTGTTTCATGCAGTTCGTTGGCTCATACCAGTACTCACTCCCACCACACAGGTTTGACACAAAATTCGACAGAGCACTTCCTAGTTTTCTCCAACTCAGCCAAATCATCTCTATATTTTGGGCATATGAAAAGGGGGCCCCCTCATGCTGGCGTTCAAACCCACAACTTTCCCGTGTCGGCCATTTTAGCCTGAGACCTCGGCTCCTAGACCTTGTTTCTGAAAAGTGCTGACAAACTGTTAAACGAAGATGAGTACCCAGCCTCATCATTTCCTGTCAGTGGTGGTTGTGGTACCTGCGGCACCACCTGCTGGCTGGATTTATTAGCGCATTGCCTAACCAAAGGTGGTACTTCCTTCCTGTATGCCGATGTCGCAGTAGGTTGTGGATTGTCAAATGTCTTCCTCTCCTTCCTTTCCAGATTGACACCAAAGATTGGTTTTCCCTGGAGTGAGATTAGAAACATCTCCTTCAATGACAAGAAGTTTGTCATAAAACCAATTGACAAGAAGGCTCCAGTAAGTATGCCTGCACACTATACCACATATGCTGATGTATACCCCGTCACATGACCATTTGCTCATGGTTGTCATGTGACTGGAACATATACAGTGTGTTTTATTTCTTTCTTAAAAGGTCAGAAATGTACCCAACTTAAAAGTTCTGTGGATCTTAAAAAAAAAAAAAAACAACCCTTAAACATGAGCAAAGAAGGTGGGTGCCATCCGCATTTGAAAACCCATTTTCCGCCCCGCGCAGGACTTTGTGTTCTACGCCCCACGCTTGCGCATCAACAAGCGTATCCTGGCGCTGTGTATGGGGAACCACGAGCTGTACATGAGGAGGAGGAAGCCGGACACCATCGAGGTGCAGCAGATGAAGGCTCAGGCCCGGGAGGAGAAGCACCACAAACAGATGGAGAGGTACTCGAGAACAAACATACCAGCGCACACACACACACACACACACACACACACACACACACATGAATAGAAGTCCCTCTGGTCGTTGAAATCCTGGAAAAGTCAGGTTTTCAAAAATGAAGCTGAAGTGATAGAAATGATGACATGAGCAAGGAACAAGGAAACGTTTTGGAAAGCATGGAAATGTGTTGATGATTTTGTGTGTGTGTGTGTTTATTCCTTTAGGGTTTATTTATTTATTATACTCATGCTGAAAGAAGACTAATGCAAATAACGCATTCTCAGTTTTAGGGACGTACCAGTGTTTGACTGGAGTAATAAAAAAACAGGACCTGAAACAATGAAATTCAACTTTTAGAATGCAGCACGTGAATTTGATCAAAAACTAGATCATACGAGCACTTTGTACACATGTACAAACACACAAATCCGCGCTTGACTCTCGATTCAGTTATTTTGGTGATTCGGTGGAGTGAGATCACTGTCAAATGAGACATTCTGGGCTTGAAATGCTTTGGGGGGGTAGACACAAATGGGAACACTTGTATGTATGTATGCATGAGCATGGCTTACCTTACTTAACTTCTCCTCCAGGTCTGAGCCTGACTCTACTCACTGCATGATTTTGAATAATACTAGAAAGTGGGCAAGGGGCTGGGGGGAGCAGATGTGCGAGGCAGGAGTATCTAGGGAGATCCGTGAGAAGGGCCCGGCGCGAGTCGCTGGCTCGCCGCAACACACCACCGTACCTGGTCCCCTCCACTGGCCGCCTTCCGTCACGGCTTCGGTCAACACCCCGTGAAGACAGCCCCGGCCACCACAACACTGCAATAACGCAAACAGAAGAGGGCCCCGCGAGATGAGCCATGGCTTCCCAGTGGCGGAGAAAGGCGGGGGACAGATTGACTGCTCCCACGGCGAGAGCCCAGCCCGACCCAGTTGTCCGGTGGTGCTTCTACAGCCGTCAAAAGCACAAGTCCGAACCATTGCACCAAAATTTAAAATGAAATAATATGACTGTGAATTGAGAGAAATTCAAAAGGTTAATAGAAAATGTAATAAAGGTGCAAGGTCACTGAGTAAACTCCTCTGAGTGATGAGTCTCGATCAGCATATATTTGAAAATGGGTGCGGTTTCAGACTCACGTTCAAGGGCGGGGGGCTTGGGGTGCTGGGTCATCCACTTCTGATTGGAAGGCATTAACGTTCTTTAATTTAATTTTTGTTAAATGTCATTACATAGGTAAGTCCCAATCGGTCGACCCTACGTCAGCATTGGCCTCGCAGGCTGATTTAAAACAGTAGATGGCGTGTTGAGCCGTTTCCAACCCATGAAATACCGATTTTCATAAATGTGCTAAGAAATGTCAACGTTAACACAGCATTGATGGGTTTCAAAACCGTACAGCTGCCAGGAGGGGCAGCTGGTAGAGAGAGAGCAGCGCCATTAGGAGACAGGCTTACGTCTTGTACACTATTCTGGAGGTGAAAGGAGCACTTGGAACATTTACCCTTTTAAAAACCTTTTTGAGGCCTTTAGAGTATAGAAATTATTCATCAAAAACTTTGCACACATGATTTAAGTTTTGTGCACTTTCCAGTGGTGTCTTATCTGTGATGTGAGTGCAAACTTTATTTTTTCTTCTGCTTCCTCTAATTAGGGCGTCGTCTTCATCCGCTGTTGTCAAATGTATTTTAAATCCATTTGCTTTCGATGTAATCGTCAGGTGTTATCTTGTTTACAAAAAAACACAACAGAAACAGACTCAGATGGTAAAATATGGTACACAATCCACAAGGGGTGTGGGGGGGGGGTCATGCAGTGCAATAAACCCCCAACTCTCTCTCAGGGCTCAGCTGGAGAACGAGAAGAAGAAGCGAGAGCACGCAGAGAAGGAGAAGGAGAGGATCGAGCGCGAGAAGGACGAGCTGATCGAGAGACTGCGACAGATCGAGGAACAGACGCTCAGGGCCCAAAAAGGTACTGATGGCACTTCCTCTAAACCGGCCTGTCTGTTCGTCATTTATCTGCCCCTTCCCTTCCCCTCCTTTCTATCTAATAACAGAATTAAAGAAGCCCTCAAAGCCAAGCATGTCAAGTCATCGTGCCGTTGTATGTTCAGCTTAAAAAGTTGGTATTTGCACAAGTAATTCTTCTAATTTGCGCTGTTGGTTGTTGGTGGTACAGCATTTTCAATTGACTCACAAGATTAAACACCGCCATCTAGTGGCTGTGGTTGAAATGCAGTGTTTTCATTCGACACACTTACATTGTATAAATCGCTTTGGAATATAAATTGCAGGATCGGCCAGACGAGAGTAAAAAAAAAACGAATTATAGTCCAGGAAATATGGTAATCCTCCACATGCAGAATCTGCACAGGCTAGTGTTTATACGGGTGTGGTCGCACTTTACCTGAAGCCGAAGAACACATTTTTGGCCGACCTGTGTTGATCTTGTCTTGCCTTCTGCAATAAGAGCTTTTCAATGTTCTTGTGATCGAGCGCCTTGGTACTGCTGCTTTTCATTAGAGAGGAAATTGGTTTTGTCTTTTGAATTGTAAGCGCGTGTGTGTGTCCGTGCGTGTGTTTGCAGAGCTTGAGGAGCAGACCCGCCACGCCTTGGAGTTGGAGCAGGAGAGGAAGCGTGCGAGGGAGGAGGCAGAGCGGTTGGAGATGGAGAGACAGATGGCGGAGGAGGCCAAGTCGGAGCTGGCCAAACAGGCTGCGGACCAGATGAAGAACCAGGAGCAACTGGTGTGTGTGTGTGTGTGTGTGTGTGTGTGTGTTGGAGTGATTGGGTGAAAGAGTTACTGTGACTGGGTGTTTAGTGTCAAGGTCCTGCATGTGTGGTTGTACATGCGTTTGAGACATTGTGCCGGAGGTATTGAACGTGTGTTCATGCACGTTATGTATGTATGTATGTATGTATGAATTCTTTGTGTGTGGGTCTGTGTGCATGTGTGATACAGCTGAAAACAGGCCTTAAGTTCAGTGACAAAAACTATGAAGGAAAATGATCATCAGAAACCTTGATTAATAACTCACTCAAAATTCCCCTTTGGTTCGAATTGGGGCTGGGGGGCTGTCAGGCACGCAGGAACAAACTAATCAGAGTGGTAAACCAGAGGGGTTCATTCTCTTCACCAAAACTAAAATTGGAGAAAAAAAATTATCCAAGGACTCAAAAACAATTAAATTCAGGCATAAAAAAACCTTATTTTTTGTTAACTCCTTTTGGTTGTTGAGGTCATTTTACAGTTTTCGTGAACAGAAATGTCAGTTTTGGGAACTACGAAACTGCAGTTTACATGCAGCCGAAGTGTGCAGTCCTTCTCGGTTCTTATTGTGTGGCGGGTGGTGTCAGATGTGTGACAACAAGGTTTTTTTGTGTTTGTGTGTTACCCCCCCACCCCCACCTCAGGCTGCTGAATTGGGCGAATTCACAGCAAAGATTGTGCTCCTTGAGGAGGCCAAGAGGAAAAAGGAGGAGGAGGCCATTGAGTGGCAGCACAAGGTAACGTGCTCCGTTTGAGGGTTGTTTTTAGCTTTTGCCGTTTTTATATTAAACTGCTGTTTTCACGCCCTTAGTGTGGGGCGATGTCCGTGACATGTTCACACGTACAGACACTTAAAGATTTTCTGTCTATACTTCAAAAATGTCACCAAACACACCTCTATCTCTCTCCCTCTCCCCGTCCAAGGCAATGTCGGCGCAGGACGACTTGGAGAAGACCAAGGAAGAGCTAAAGGTGGCCATGACGACGGTGCCCGTGCCGGCGGGCGGGAACGCCGAGAGCGAGCACGATGAGCAGGACGAGAACCATGCGGAGGCCAGCGCCGAGCTCTCCAACGAGGGCGTCAGCCAGCTGGACCTGCGCAGTGAGGAGGAGCGCGTCACGGAGGCTCAGAAGAACGAGAGGGTGAAGAAACAGCTGCAGGTGAGGGCGAGGGACACCAACCCCCAATAAGGAAGCCCACATCTGTCTTTAAGAGATGTGCGATCGAAGCAGAAAACTCCCATTAAACACGTCTGATAGGAAATCGATTTACGACTGATCGATTGGTCAGATGGACTGAAAATGAATCAATGACAATATTGGTAGTCGATTAATCACTTGAGCCATTAATCAAGTAGTAGTACCAAACACTTGCTGGTATATCGTAAAGAAAATAATACTTGAGGTTTTTTCGGCTTTTAGTCAGACTAATAAACAGCTTTCAGATGTCACTTAACTTTAGCTGGGCATTCATAATTCTTTTTGATTTAACAGACTAAATGATTAATGTGAAGAAACATCAGTGGAATAATCGAATATGATTGTTAGTTGCAGCCCTGATCTTAAATTATGTCATCTGCTTTTCTTAGTATAGTCAATTTTTCCTAAATTCCCAACGCAAGAAAAATATAAGTAAATATTTCGAGATGTTTAAAGATCTTTCATGGAGTGATTGCTGAGATGATCAGATAACTAAAAAAAAAAGTAAGTTTTTTTCGACTCAGAAGGTGTTAGGCCAGTAGAGCACACACTTAATCTCTCTGTCTCTCACGCCATCTCTCGCTCTCTCCCCCGTCTCTCACACCATCTCTCTCGCTCTATCTCTGTCTCTGTGTCCCTCGCTGTCTCTCTCTGGGTCTCTCTCTCTCCATCCTGTCCTCCAGGCGCTGAGCTCAGAGCTGGCCCAGGCCAGAGACGAGACCAAGAAGACCCAGAATGACATGCTACATGCTGAGAATGTCAAGGCGGGCCGAGACAAGTACAAGACGCTGCGCCAGATCCGACAAGGCAACACCAAGCAGCGCATCGACGAGTTCGAGTCCATGTGAGAGCGCCGCCATGCCACCTCACCCCACCCCTCCCGATATTGCCCCGCCCCGCCTCTCCCCTTTGTTGAAAATGAAAAAAAAAGGGGGGGGTCTCCTTGCCTCCCTTCCTCCCCAATTCCAACGGCCGCTTGCTTTTTCATGGACAACAAACGCTGCCGTCTTTGTAATCCCATTCCCTTGAAAGTGAAAAACAAAATTGTAAAAAAGATTAAAAAAAATGCGCAGGGAGCAAAAATCCTGAGGGGCGCGGCTGCTGCCGCTGCCTCGTCAAATTTTACTTTGCCAAAGTTCCGCAAGCGTCTCTGGTCTGAGCACGTGCGGAGCCGCCCTCGCCATTGCACCACGCCGCATGTTCAGGTGGCTGTCGCTCGTTCAACCTCCAGCGTGGGGGGAAAAGAGAAACCGTCAAACTAAAACAGAAGTGATTGGGGTTTGCTTTTTTTTTTAATTATTATTTTTATTTTATTATTATTATTATTTTAAAGCAAACACAGCCATGAAAAGCTCATTTCCTTTCATTTTTGTTTTGCTTGAGAAACTAACCCAGAGCTTTGGTATGTCTTCAGTTTCCATGTCTTCACTTAGAAGAAGAAAAAAAATTTTTTTTTTCCTTGTTCAAGTTCTTTTCCTCTGCTCTGCTGTAACTGCAGTCGTTTTTACCGACGTCCTGTTCTTTTTAGTTGCTTGTATACATTGAGATATTGGGGGTGGTCCCCAGGAAAAGGAATAAAGGCTTGAGTTTTGGGATAAATTGCTTTTTTTTCCTTTTTTTTTTTTTTGGCCATTTTCACTCTGCTCTTCATCATGACACGTCACAACATTTCAGTATGTAACAAGGCCCCTACCGGGGGTTGAGTTGGTTCACTGTCGGTCGAGTCAAATAGTTTGCCGGCAAGACGAGCTGCAGCTGGAAAGCGGGGTCGACAAATTGATGCACAGCTTGAACGTGTTTGTTACAACTAGGCTCGTTTTTTAGAGCGGCGCAGGGACGAGTTCACAAATATAATTTCACATTCAATTGGAGGGGAACCCCCCCCCTTCTTTAAATCACTGATTTGAAAAGAAAGCGAGCTGACCTTCTTGTGGGCTAGATGCCCGGCCTGTCGCGCGACTGCTTTAGATGAATGAATGTAGCACAGGGAACAAAGGGAAACCGGTGTCTCCACACATGCAGGCACAGTCAGATTGTACCCCTGAGCAGCAAACGTGGAGGTAAGCTGTTGCCCTCTGCTTGCTAAGTGTAATGAGGATAAGCTGATGAAGAGGGCTGTGGGTGTGTGTCTTTTTTTCCCAACTGCACCCCAGTGTCTGATGTCCAGTCTCCATAGATGGTTTTCTCTGCCTACCAGCTCACAGAGGAATCCAGGGACGTTGGAAGGACAGGCGTACAGACGGACAATTGCCATGTCCGGCCTGTCCACCTGTCCATCCAGTTCTGTGTGTGTGTGTGTGTGTGTGTGTGTGTGTGTGTGTGTGTGTGTGTGTGTGTGTGTGTGTGTGTGTGTCTGGGATCTGGAACCTCTCTGGCCGGAGAGCTTATGAAAACATCAGTCCTTGTCCGGGACTACCTCTCTACCTCAACACTGTCACCTTGGTGACTGACCAATCAAACACTGTGGCTGTCCAGAGTCCCCTCCCACAAAATGTTCTGAATGGCTAGATGTTGGATTTTTTTTTTTCGTGATGTGTTGTGTGCGCAGGCTAAGCTTTGCTTGACTGTAGCCTTGATCTCCATTGTGGCTTCTCGTTGGTTCAGATTTCTAGAGAGCCGTTCCAGTTTAGTTTCAGGTGTATCTCTGAATTAAGGAGGTGAGATTTGAAATGTGACCTGTTGATGTTTGAAACTGGTTTTGTGCATTGGCTTCTCTTGGACCTCACCTTGCTCTTTTTTTCCCCCCTTTTTTTAAATTCCATAATTTCTGTGAATTCAGTTTCTGAAAAAAATCCCCTGTAATGCTGATGGTGAATGTGAATTCTGCTGCCAATATTATAAACTGAAGAGTGTGAAGCAAGCATGCCCGAAGAGGCAAACTTGCTATGGGTCTGTTCTGTTTTGGAGTCGGTTTAAACCGGGTTGTGGAGATGCACGTTGGCTTTCTCTGAGGACTCCACACACACTTTCATCAGATTCCTGTCACGGTCCACAATAGTCTCCTGGTTCTGAGGACCTGGAAGGGAGCTTGCTTATGCTACTGGCTTGACCCGCAAAACTGCTTTTGGACTTTTAGACCCATGCTCTACAACGAAAGCCCCCCCCTTAACTTGGCATGTCTGACTGGAGCTATCGACTTCTCCGCCACGGCTCCACGATGGGGAGACATGACGATGGCGGACCCCCTACCAATCGATTCCTGGAACCGAGAGACTCGTGAATCGGTGCAGGAGTTGAGATGTTAACCATTCTCCAACTTAAAGGATGTTCCCTGTTCGGCACCTCTGTCGTGTCCGGGGAAAAAAGTAAATGAATTGCGCTTTTCAGAGACGAGAGAACTGGCCAACCCCCTGCCGCCACCTCATATAATTTTGATAATTTCCTCGATAATTCTCCATCTTTACTGGGATGGGGGTATTCCCAGTTGCATTTATTTTTAATGAATGAATCTCATGTTTGTTTGTTTTTTTTTTAATATGGTAAGACAAGTTGATGGCATTGTTTAAGCTACACTTCACAAACTGGTGTTGGTTGATAATTTTGTCTTTTTTTTCCTGTTTTTAGCAGCCAGTTTTACAGTGAAAGTATTTGAATATGAAACGTGACACGGAAACTTGCCTTTCCTTTTTTTTTTTTTTTTAGTTTATATCAGCAAAAGTGTTTTGTGTTTGCCATAGCAGGCGAATCAGTATTCAGTGCTTTCAACCAATGCATATTTTTGTATGGTTTTCCAAGTTGTTATAACTGGCAGCAGCACACGCACCGGTGAACTTGGGCGGTTCCGTTGGAGGCATAATGGGTCTGCAGACAACCAGTGCTGGGGCGTGGGCGTGTCGGCACCCATCCCAACCCTTAGCAACCCGACTACATGTGTCGGCACGCCCATTTTATCTTGGAAATTAGTTTTTGATTGGCTAAATTAAAATGAGTACGTTACCACGCCCATCCTCGGTTGGTGGAGAATTGCAAGGCGGTGACTGGCTAAGTTAAAAATGATTGCCAGTTAGCACACCCATCATTGGTCCGCCTGTCCTCTCCAATGAAGCCACCGTTCGTGATGCTGCCCGGCCGGATACAAGCTGTCACTTTTCGCCGTTGAGTTTCTTTTGTGTTTTAGGTTATAGCCTTCTGGAAATCTTAGAAAGCACACAGATGGATTGAAGTCCGTTCCATTGGTTCATGAATAAAAGTTTAAAGAAAAAAAAAAAAGCTGAGCCCTCGTTGGAGCACTTTGTGCTGTTTCACGCCGACAGATTTAACTGGTGTGCTGAAAAGCAAATGTTCGTTCAGTGTACGTCGCCATTTTAAGTCGGGGGTGATCCTAAAGCAAACACTCGCCACATGTTTACAGGAGTCGCCGCTGGAATCATCAAGATTACGTTAAAGGTGTCTTTTTTTCACGAGGGTCATCGTGTCAAGGTTGTTGTACGGTCTAGATTGACTTCTAACGTCTTCCCACCCTGAGCAATTTAAATTCGGCTGGCTGACCCCACCCGTCCATTTTAAGGGGCCGTTCACATGTCGCGTCTTCTGTGCGCGCATTCTTCATGTTCAGTGGAGGCGCTTCTTAACAACCGCGCTCGAAACCGGAAGCGACGCCGTCGCGCCGAGCGTTCGTTGCGACACGCGTCCGCGACGCACCGACATGGAAAAATCTGTTTTCTCTGATGCAGTAAACGCACCACAGGTCGTGACGAGAATCCTTCCTGTCCAAGGACGAATCTAGCAGCGCTACTGTGAGGGGTTTACGGTGCTGGAAATACATTTGATCTTTTTGACTTTTTTCTTAAGTTAGTTTAGTCAGTGCGTGTCAGGAGTGATTTGTGACAGAAGGGAACCAGCAAGAGTTAAAGGGAAGGTTTACAAGATGGTTGTGAGACCAGCTATGTTATATGGTTTGGAGACAGTGGCGCTGATGAAAAGACAGGAGGTGAAGGTGGCAGAGTTGAAGATGCTAAGATTTTCACAGAGTGACGAAAAATGACAGGCGTAGGAAGGAGTATATTAGAGGCCGCTCAAGTTGGACGGTTTGGAGACAAAGCAAGAGAGGCAAGATTGAGATGGGCTGGACATGTGTGGAGGAGAGATGCTGGGTATATTGGGAGAAAGATGCTGAATATGGAGCTGCCAGGGAAGAGGAGAAGAGGAAGGCCAAAGAGGAGGTTTATGGATGTGGTGAGGGAGGACATGCAGGTGGCTGGTGTGACAGGAAGATGCAGAGGACAGGAAGAGATGGAAACAGATGATCCGCTGTGGCGCCCCCTAACAGGAGCAGCCGAAAGTAGTAGTAGTAGTAGTAGTAGTAGTAGGGCGGGAACGTCCCAGATTCATACTAGGGGAAAAAAAATATTTGCATCCGGGGAGGGCTGCAGACTACCACATGCCTCCTCCCATACATGTGGAGTCGCCAACCGCTTCTTTACACCTGACAGTGAGGAGTTTCGCCAGGGGGACGTAGCGCGTGGGAGGATCAAGCCATTCCCCCCCAGTTCCCCCTCCCCCCGAACAGGCGCCCCGACCGACCAGAGGAGGCGCTAATGCAGCGACCAGGACACACACCCACATCCGGCTATCCACCCGCAGACATGGCCGACTGTACAGACTGGCGTCTTGCCCGACCAAGCCGAGGTAACACGGGAATTAGAACTGGCGATCCCAGCGTTGTAGGTAGGCCGTAGTATTGTATTTTATTGTAGCTCTCGTTGAAGCGTTGTATTGATGACATTAGGTCATTAATTTGTAATAACTTGCCCAGAGACTACGGATAAAAATTAGCTCATTGGCTAACTCCAGCACATGTACAGTGACGTGGAAACTGAAACCTTGACATGTGCAGTGGCCCTGCTAAATGGGCGCGCTCCCTCGTTTACGCGCAGGTGTTTGTGAACGTTACTCCCGCTCTTTTCGGGGGGGGGGGGCTCGTCACGCAGAAACGGACTTGAAACGAAGCGGAACGCCTCACAGTTGTTGCGCCGTCGGTTGTACAAATCGCAAAGATGGTAAAAACAAGTATTTCTATCGCATGCCGACAGGGGAAACTAATCGAAAAACTAAGATCAGGCGCGGATTCGTGCGATCCGCCGGGAGGACCGGAAGACGTGGTCAGGAGAGCAAATGCCAAACGCGGAGGACATTTCATATCCGGTATGTATCCGTTTCTTACGCAAGTAAGTATTGTGATTGAGCATACCGGGCAAGGAACAGCTCTAGATGTGACACTGTCCTAGTAGGCGGAGCCCTAGAAAGAGAGAGTTACGTCACCTCCGTAGACGTCAATGGGCCACAGCAATGGCGGATCACGGGAGCCCCGGATAGTTCCAAACAGTGCGCATAGAATATGTGTCACGTTGGAATATATCTAGATCTATATATAAATGTAAAAATCTGAAAACATTGGTTAGTAGTTACCAGAAATCGCGGCTAAGCAGTTCATTTAAATTACCCGCCAAGCACTACGAGGGCTTTGATTCGATGAAGGAAAACTTGTTTTCCTTCGATAACGTAAGGTAAAAGCAGTCTCGGACATGTCCACCAACACAGTAATCATATGCTCTTAAAGACTTGCTTGCCTTCATTGATTCTTTGGTAAATATACTTGGCGTGTCTGTGAGGTGTTCGGTCACACCCCTCCCGTCGATATTTGGCAACTTCGTGACGTCACTTGTCCACTAAGCTTCGGCAAGCAGAAACGGATCGGGGAGTTTTTCTCCAGTGCTTAGCGTTAAGTTTCGACCCGTAATGCTTTCTGTCTTCCTTGCTTAGACCTTCAACCTATTCTGAGCTTTACATTCCTTCGAATTTCCAACTTTCCTCCGTTTAATTTTAAGTTTGATACGATGGGTTTCATAGGTAGGCACGTTGTTTCTCGCCCATGTTTTGCCGCACCTTCTGCGCGCGCATCTTGTTTACACCGCAGCTTTTACGTCACGCGATAAGGGGGGGTCTATAAATAATTGAATAAACTAAACACCTTTAACAAATATTTCCAGCAGAATACACATCAAAATGTACACAGAGCATTGCTCACACGAATAGAAACAGCAGTCACGCAGGAGGAAATGGTTCACAAGTCATTAAAAACCAATCTTCTAACGCTAATATGTAAAAACAGTAGTGATTAAAATGGAGTAAAATGTGTAGCTAACAGCACCGTACAGAAAGTGAAGGAAAAACAAAAACAGTAAAAATCATCGAAGTTGTTATTAAAAACACCAGGACCAAAATACAGACAAGACAGATTTTGCATAATAAAGACTCAAAACTATTATCAATGTTGTCCGTCTGCCGTAAATCTGATTTATTACTACGAAAAGCAGACCTCATTAATATTCATAAAAAGTTTCGCATGTCTTGAGAAAATAAGCTGTTTGTAACCAAATGGTACACGAATTCAATAAATCAAATACATATAAGATATTCTTTTTGGATCAGTTATTTATGAATGATGTCAAATGATTCTCTACCGCCACCTGCTGGTGACTCAAGATATCGTCAGTATGCTCCATAATCACAATTAGCTGGTGTAGCCCTGGATACCAAGGCCTTGACCATAATAATACACAGTGGGGGGGGGGGGGTGTATCGCCACCGACATTCACATGTGATCAAATGGTTCCCCAAATATTATGGTGAATGTTTGCATTTACTTTTTCATATTCTACAGCAACCAGCCACAGGTCATGGTCCAAATATCAATGTCACTTATTAGGAAGTTAGGCTAATCATAAATAATTATTTAAATCTAGCCTTGATTTGAATATTATCAATATGCAGCTGCGTAAGAAAGAGGCTGAAGTTCAGCAGATGATCCAGCAGAGACAACTGAAGATTCAGGAGATCAAATAGTCGGCAGAAATCGGCAAAGAAGACGCAGAGAGAAAGCCCACAGTGTTCAGGTCTTCACTGCTCTGATGAGCACTGAGAGAAGCCAGGCTGAGCTTATGGACATGATTCAAGAGAAACAGAAAACAACAGAGAAACAGGCTGAATTCTTCATTGAAGAGTTGGAAGAGGAAATCAGGGTGCTAAAGAAGAGGAGCACAGAGCTGGAGCAGCTCTCACATGCCAAAGACAACCTCCACCTCCTCCAGAGCTTCTCATCCCTCAAGACTCCTCCACACACCATGGATTGGACTGAGGTCAGTGTCCATCAGCCATCTTATGTGGGGACTGTGAGGAGAGCTGTGGAGCAGCTGGAGGAGACAGTCAGTAAAGAGATGGAGAAGCTGTGTGAGGCTGAGCTGAAGAGGGTCCAGCTCCAGCAGCATGAAGTGGATGTGACCCTACATCCTGATACAGCAAATCCCAAACTCATCCTGTCTGAAACCAAGTTATCATGTAAACCTGAGTAAACAGGTGATTCACTGTGTAAAACACTTATATAGTAGGCTGAAGTACAAAGCAGTCATGATGTGATTGTATTGTTGGGAAACACATTTGTAGTCCACGTAAAGTCGATAGCACCAAGTGAACGTTTCCTGTAACTCTCCAAATGCCCTACAGAGGGCGCGTCTACATCGCTGCTGAGCCTTCGTTCCCCATGAGACGGTGTAGTTTTGACTCATGCTGTTGAGAGAGGAAGACCACTGCATTGAAGCGTTTCATACAAACACTTTATTTCTAAGTTCATTAAGATTTGCTCTTTAGTTTGGATCAACAGCTTTAGTGAGTGAAGATCAGCAGAGTCCTTTTTGGTGGATTTTAATTAATTTTGTCTTTTTGGAGTAGTTTTAAATAAAAGCAAAATTCTTGATTGGATTAATTAATTGAAAGGGATATGCTAGTTTAATTAAGGATTTACATGTCAAGATTCCATTAGATAGGTTTGGCAATGCACACACAGAGAAACAAAGAGAAACTGAGCTGAGCTGCATTGCTCTTCATTGTAGGTTTACATGGATGAACATCTGCAGCGAGCAGTCTACTGACGGACTTACTGACACGGAGAATTCCACTTGTGTGTTAATTTTTAAACAATATTTTATTAAGGTTTTACACACAAAAAAAATATTAAAAAATGTAAAGGTAAATAAAAGCCATGTAAAATGCTCATATATGTAAAGAAAACAGAATGCAGTGAAGCGCTCAGGTTTGACACACAAATGGGTCGTTAAATAAACCGTTAGATCACATGAAGCGAAGGTGTAAAAGAAGACAACTCAAAGCAGCAGTGGTGATGACTTTCATGATAGCAGGATATTCTCATTTTCTGAAAATTCTAAAAAGGGGTTTCCGTATTTAGATAAATTGTTATCTTTTTCCTCTAACAATATAAGTCAGTCTATGTCAGAGGTATCAAACTACCGGCCCGCGGGCCACATCCGGCCCGCGAGGCAGTTTTGTGCGGCCCGCGCTATAGTTTAGATTTATTAAGAGATCCGGACCACGTATCCATTTTGCATGCTGCTTTTGTGTGTGTGTGTGTGTGTTTTTTAACGTTTTTCTGTTTCTAGTTCCAAGAACCCAGTTAAGATTAGTTGTGCGGCCAGTTGCAGATGACGTAGCCTAATGTCAGTTTTGCGGCGCGCTCTCTCTCTCTCACACACACACACACACACACACACACACACACACACACACTAGCCAGCCAACCCGAGTACATAAACCCAGTAGGCTAGCCCACTGCGACATATCTCACGTGAGTTTCCTGTTTCATATTGAGGGATATTTGCTACAAAATGTTTGTAACTTTCCGTACATTGTTTTAATAGAAAATGAACAAACAGGCTGAACTCTGGTAATTTTTTTATTCAGGATAGTTTATTTATTAACTTTCATAAATTAAGTTAAAAAAAAAAAAAGAACGATCACATCTTCTGAAGAAAATGGTTGCGGGAAAATAATAAGTATGAAAGTAACAATAGTGTGCTTTGCTTGACAGCAAGCAAAGAGGAGGAAGAGTACACTTAATAATGTCTGTGAATGTTCTCATTCATCCAGGTCATGGTTATCCAAAGGAATTGAATCAAGTGCAACCGGACTTGGTTATATATCCGTGAAGACGTTTCGCCTCTCATCCAAGAGGCGAAACGTCTTCACGGATATATAACCAAGTCCGGTTGCACTTGATTCAATTCCTTTGGATACACTAAATAATAAATCATCTGTGTTTTCATATGAGATCAACTTTATTCATTCAGCTGGTTTGTGCAGCAGCAAACAGGTGTAGACACATCAGCAATGCATGTAGAATAACAGCAAAAACACCCTTAACAAATAGAAAGATGAACGATATGAACAATGACTCATAGTGTAGCTGTGTTGGATACAGATCTTATGATGCTAACAACCAGTAGCGAACCGTGTTTCTTAAACCTTGGCCCTCTGAACCCCCTTCCCTCGCCAGGGAGGGCTACCAGCCTAGCTTACTGTGTCCTCTCCTATAGTACTGCTAAGTCAAGCTCTGCAACAAAAATAAAGACGCTAGTCCAGCCTAGGCAATGATGCAATGAGCAAACAGCATGGAGAGATTTGAGTTACCACAAAAACAAAAAAACCCAGCTTATTTCCAAAGCTAAATGCAAATCCTCCTTCCAGATAATCGTATCATCACACAAGCTGTGTATGTATGTGTATGTGTGCACTTCGTGTCCATTCGCAGCGGGCGAAACTTGTCATGAAGTTCGCGATAACAAAGCCCACCCATTTAGACGGGCGATACGATTGGTCAATTTTACTGTCGTTTCAAGTTACCCTCACTGAATTACTATTGCTCGGACCTCTGTTAAAAATTATAGCTGGACCACCAATCACAGAGCCGAAACCATAGCATTTTCTTCCTAGCAACTGCAGAGGCAGCAAAATTTTGATAGGGAGACAAAGGGTCTTTAATTTAACCCTTCACATTCCAACAGAAATGGAATAGGCAGGTTTGAAGGAGTTGTTTCCTCAGAATCATTTTGTTTAAGATGTTGATTGTCAAATTATGAATTCATAAATTTTTTTTAAAACTGATGACTTTTCTTTAGATATTATTCTTAGAATATCTTGGATCCCCTCTGAGAGCCTTGCGGTTCCCCTCTGCTAACATCAAAGCTATTGTCCATCCATCCATTACCCAAACCTCTTATCCTGCTGGAGCTTATCCCAGCAGTCACTGGGTGGCAGGTGGGGAGACACCCTGGACAGGCCAGCTCGCGCGCGCGCTCTCTCTCTCTCTCTCTCTCTCTCTCTCTCTCTCTCTCTCTCTCTCTCTCTCTCTCTCTCTCTCTCTCTCTCTCTCTCTCTCTCTCTCTCTCTCTCTCTCTCTCTCTCTCTCTCACAAACACACCCCTAGGGACAATTTAGTACAGCCGAGTCACCTGACCTACATGTTTTTGGACTGTGGGAGGAAACCCACGCAGACAGGGGGAGAACATGCATCCTAATCAGATGCCCGAACCACCAAAGCTATTGTACAAAGCCAAGTTTATATATTAACCATTACAACAGGTGAGAAGTCACAGCACCAAACCTGTCAGCTTGTTTTACAGCATAAGTGTCAATGAGGGAGAAAAGCAGGCAGAGAACAGCCTGAATACATGGAGAAAGTTTAAAAACGTAGTGGTTGGTGTTCTGCTGCTATTGAAAGCTCACACCCAGAGGGAACATTTATATGCTCTCAGAGAATACTTCCAAATGTGCAGAGGACTTGGTGGTTCAGTGGGTAGTGCTCTGCTGCAAGGTTGTGGGTTTTAGACCAGTGCTTTTCAGTCTACCTGAGATTTGAAAGCTCACACCCAGAAGCAACATTTATATGCTCTCAGAGAATATCTCCAAATGTGCAGCGGACTTGGTGGTTCAGTAGTTAGTGCTCTGCTGCAAAGTTGACAAGGTTGTGGGTTCTAGACCAGTGCTTTTCAGTCTACCTGAGTTTTGAAAGCTCACACCCAGAGGGAACATTTATATGCTCTCAGAGAATATTTCCAAATGTGCAGAGGACTTGGTGGTTCAGTGGTTAGTGCTCTGCTGCGAAGTTGACAAGGTTGTGGGTTCTAGACCAGTGCTTTTCAGTTTACCTGAGTTTTGAAAGCTCACACCCAGAGGGAACATTTATATGCTCTCAGAGAATATTTCCAAATGTGCAGAGGACTTGGTGGTTCAGTGGTTAGTGCTCTGCTGCGAAATTGACAAGGTTGTGGGTTCTAGACCAGTGCTTTTCAGTCTACCTGCGTTTTGAAAGCTCACACCCAGAGGGAACATTTATATGCTCTCAGAGAATATTTCCAAATGTGCAGAGGACTGTGTGGTTCAGTGGTTAGTGCTCTGCTGCAAAGTTGACAAGGTTGTGGGTTCTAGACCAGTGCTTTTCAGTCTACCTGAGTTTTGAAAGCTCACACCCAGAGGGAACATTTATATGCTCTCAGAGAATATTTCTAAATGTGCAGAGGGCTTGGTGGTTCAGTGGTTAGTGCTCTGCTGCAAAGTTGACAAGGTTGTGGGTTCTAGACCAGTGCTTTTCAGTCTACCTGAGTTTTGAAAGCTCACACCCAGAGGGAACATTTATATGCTCTCAGAGAATATTTCTAAATGTGCAGAGGGCTTGGTGGTTCAGTGGTTAGTGCTCTGCTGCAAAGTTGACAAGGTTGTGGGTTCTAGACCAGTGCCTTTCAGTCTACCTGAGTTTTGAAAGCTCACACCCAGGGGGGAATATTTATATGCTCTCAGAGAATACTTCCAAATGTGCAGAGGACTTGGTGGTTCAGTGGTCAGTGCGGTGCAACAACGTGGACAAGGTTGTGGGTTCTGGACCAGTGTTTTCACTCTACCTGAGTTTTGAAAACTCACACCCAGGGGGAATATTCATATGTGTAGAGAATATCTGCATATGTGCAGAGGACTTTGGGGTTTGTGGTCAGTGGCAGCACTGACAAGGCTGTAGGTTCTAAAGCAGTGTTTTCATTCTGAGTGTTGTCATCCCTCTAGAACTTTTGAACGCTCACACCCAGACCGAATATTTATATGCTTCCAGAGAGACCATACTAATGTGCAGCGGACTCGGTGGTTCAGTGGTTAGGGTTCAGCTGCAGCATTGACAAGGTTGTGGGTTCAAGACCAGGGTGAGGATTAGAGAGAGTGATGGTGTGCAAGCCGGTGGGACCTTTATGACAGTTTCCAAAATTTTTTTTATTTGAAGCCCGCCCGCCCTTTTTTCCCCTCGCCTTCCCTTCTCCCTCCCCCCACCTACCTACCCCGCCCGCCCTTTTTTCCCTCCCCCCTCCCTTCCTAGGTTCCTTCCTTGCTACCTCCCTCCCTTTTTTCCCGCCTACCTACCCGCCCGCCCTTTTTTCCCCTCCCCCCTCCCTTCCTAGGTTCCTCCCGCCCTTTTTTTCCCCTCCCCCCACCTACCTACCCGCCCGCCCTTTTTTCCCTCCCCCCTCCCTTCCTAGGTTCCTTCCTTGCTACCTCCCTCCCTTTTTTCCCGCCTACCTACCCGCCCGCCCTTTTTTTCCCTCCCCCCTCCCTTCCTAGGTTCCTCCCTCCCTTTTTTCCCTCCCCCCTCCCTTCCTAGGTTCCTTCCCTCCTTCCTTGCTACCTCCCGCCCGCCCCTTTTTTCCCTCCCTCCTTCCTTGCTACCTACCTCCCGCCCGCCCTTTTTTCCCTTCCTAGCTTCCTCCCTCCCCCCACCTACCTACCTTCCCTCCTTGCTGCCTACCTTCCTTCCTACGTACCTACCTTCTTTCCTAGTGTCCTTTCTTTCCTCCCTTCCTTCCTAGCATCCTTTCTTCTTTCCTACCTTCCATCCTTCCGTCCTACCTACACACCTTCCTTCCTGCCTTCCCTCCTTACTACCTTCCTTCTCTCCTTGCTACCTACCTTCCATCTTTCCTTCCCTCCTTGCTACCTTTTCTTTCGTCCCTACATTCCTCCCTTCCTACTTACCTACCTTCCGTCCTTCTTTCCTACCATTCCTCCTACCTACACACCTTCCTTCCCTCCTTACTACCTTCCTTCCTTCTTGCTACCTACCTTCCATCTATCCTTCCTAGCTTCCTTCCCTCCTTGCTACCTTCTTTCTTTCGTCCCTACATTCCTCCCTTCCTACTTACCTACCTTCCGTCTTTCTTTCCTTCTTACCTACCTACACACCTTCCTTCCTACCTGCTTTCCCACCTTACTACCTAACTTCCATCCTTCCTTCCCTCCTTGCTACCTACCTACCTCCCGCCCTTCCTTACCTACACACCTTCCTTCCTTCCGTCCTTCTTTCCTACCATTCTTCCTTCCCTACCTACACACCTTCCTTCCTTCCTACCTGCCTTCTCTCCTTGCTACCTACCTTCCAACCTGCCTTCCCTCCTTGCTACCTTCCTACGTTTCTTCCCATCCCACCTCCTTCTTCCTACGTATCTCCCTTCTTTCCAAGCATCCTTCCTTCCTCCCTACCTTCTGTCCTACCTTCCTTCCTAGCTTCCTACCTGCCTTTCCTCCTTGCCACCTACCTTCCTTCCTTCTTATGTACCTACCTACTTTCCTAGCATCCTTCCTTCCTCCCTACCTTCTTTCCCTTGTTACTGCTTTTAAAGTTTCCCATAATAAAGAGGGCAAAGTTGACTCAGTCTTGTTAATCTCAAGGAAGGAACCGATTCTTTTTCAGCTAAAATCACAGAACTCCTTGTTGAGAAATGTTTATTTGAATAAATAGACAAATATGTTAATTCATGTTTAAAGTAAAAGGGGCATGAAAATACATTGTTGCAGTTGGATGCTTGTTTACAATAGTTGCAGTTGTGATGTTGACAGAGGGCGACATAAGAGCTGCAGTAATGCTAATATTTCGGTATTGCCACAGATTTATTTTATTCTGAAAAGTCTCGGTTTAAGTTAGACCTATGCTTTATTTTGAAGAAAAAACCGGATGTGACATTGTGGTTTTTGTTGTTTGTTTTTTTTTCTAGTTTTCCCCTTATCCCACCCGATTAACCCAATGGCATATGGCCGGAACTCTTGTCGAATAACTCCCCTCGCTCACGTTTCCAACAGGAAGGAGATGGTCGTAACACCAGCTTCCTTCAAACTCGTGTCGGCTGCTCTCGCTATTTTCCACGCTGAAGCCTCGCATGGATTGCATTGCCCTCAGGCCGCGAAGGAGACGTAGGGAGAATGCTTTCGGTTGCTTTGCTGCAGGCGCCCGGGTGGGCCAGAGGGGTCGCTGGAGAACGACGAGTCCCCGAACACTACACCGATCTACACCCACTATCTCTCGGGTAAGGGTGGCCTAATGAATGCCTTACCCCGTGGACGCTCTGGCCGTGACCGGTTACGGCGAGTCTGGGATACCAACCTCCCAGCCACACGACGAGCGGACTGCAAGAACGGCGGTTTATTCCGCTCGGCCACCAGAGCGGCCCAGTGTTTTTGTTCGGGTAGCTTGACGTTTTGTGTGCGTGTATGCACTGTTAGATTTGCAAGACAGGTCCACTTTTTTCACACCTCCTGTAATTTACCGCAGCATTACAGAAATTACACGTTGAGTTTGAAGGTACAACCGTCCTCCTCATTATTGAGAAGCTCCAACTAATCAACATTTTGGTGCCGAAACCCAGGAACTTGGACTGTTGAAGTTCAAAGTTGGAAGCTAACACGATAGCTAAGGCTAACAGCGGGAATGGGGGAACAATTGGAACGGATGAAAAGGAAGCGGAGGACAATCCGTGCCGCTACAACAAAACTGCTGACTGGTATGGAGGAAGCCGGACTGTGATCTCCTGCGTGAAATTCTTTCACTATTGTCAACAAAGGAAGAACAATTGATCGACTTGGACGGAGGCATTGAGAGGGAAACGCCGACAGACGATCTAGAAGCAGAAATTGCAATGACTCAGGACTACCAGGACCGTATCATCACATGGAAAACTCGCGCCAAAAGGTCCACGGGAGCCTGTGAGTGGGCGGGTGAGTGATGCAAGTTTAAACTCAGTTAGATCATCAAATCAACAGACTGTTAAACTACCCAAGCTAGTGATAGAAAAATACGGTGGAGAAATAAGAAATAAGCCAGTGGCAAGAATTCTGGTCCCAATATGAAACAGCTATTCATAACAATGACACGCTGTGCAAGAAGGAAAAGTTTACTTACCTGAGATCCTATTTGACTGGAGCAGCAGCCAGAGCCGTAGCAAGACTAACTATGAGTGATAGTAATTATGATGCTGCAATAGAGATACTTCAGAACCGTTTTGGAAGAAAAGACATTGTAGTCAGTGCGCATATGTCCAAATTATTGAACCTCAGTCCTGTGAGGAGGTCCTCAGATATAGCAGGGCTCAGGTACCTGTATGACGAATGTGAAATACAGATACGCAGTCTAGAATCCTTAGGGGTTCACAGCGACACATATGGCTGCCTGCTCTGCCCAGTACTACTGCAGCTCATACCAGAGGATATTGCCTTAAACTACACATGCGGGTCAGACTCCAGCAGTGAATAGAAAGTACAAGAGCTTATTAAATTCCTGCAAAAGACATCCCGCGAAGTAACCAATCATTCACCAAGCCAGCATCCTTCAGCGGAAACAGACCTAAAAAATGGAGTGTGCCCTCTGCAACTGCACTGCACACAGCAAGTAGCGTCCCTCAGACATGTGTATATTGCGATAGTGCTGTCCATAAACCTGAAAATTGTCCAGACAATTCTGTGGCTGCTCGCAAAGAGAAATTGAGAAAACTAGGCAGATTTTACGTGTGCCTAGGTCCAAGACACACAGCCAAATTCTGTAGACTCAAGAATGTTACTTGTGCTTTGTGTAGTCGCAGGCATCACCAGTCAGTCTGATCAAATTGAAAAAAGCCAGACACTAGCAGTAATGTAACAGACAGTGCCAGTGCAGACCGTGGCAGCATAGACAAAGGCAGTACAGGCACTTTGGTAGGCTCTGTGTCCAGCACATTTAAAATGGAAGCTGATGTAGAGAACACAGTATTGCTCCAGACAGTCAAGGCAGGGATAGAGGGCCCAGCAGGTAGAAAAATAGTGCGCTGTCTACTAGATGGAGGCAGCTAGAGAAGCTTCATTCATGAGGCTGTGGTTAAGGCACTACGACTACCAGTAGTTAGGCAAGAGACACTGCGTCTACATGCCTTTGGATCTACTAAGCCTGTAAAGGCACAGCGCAACATAGTGAGAGTATCACTTGAGAATGTGTGGAGCGCACAACCAAAGGTTGAGATTGAAGCAATAGAAACCCCTCAAGTATGCAGTGCTGTGATAAAGATCCCTGGGTTAGCCATCCAAGAAGAGCTTCAGAAGAAGGGCCTGCAGCTTGCTGACTCCCCTCTAGATGGCAGTCATGACAGAATTGTCAGTACTGATAGGATCAGATTATTACTGGCAGCTAGTCTCAGGCAAGGCAGAGAGAATAACAGAAACACTAGTAGCAACAGAAAGCAGCTTTGGGTGGGCTTTACAAGGGCCAGTCTCATCATCCAGTGTAACAGACGCCACTTGCCTCCACATTAGTCTAAGTGAGGAAACCCAAATCTCAAAACAGCTGTACGCCTTCTGGGATGTGGAGTCCCTGGGCATCGTCAATGAACAAACAGCGCCCAGAGGATGCTGAGGCTCTTCAGAAATTTGAACAGACTACAACATTCAAAAATTTACGCTATCAAGTCGAATTACCATGGCGACACGACAGACCGGCTCTTCCAGAGCTTGCAAAAAGACGATTTGAAGGCCTCAAGAGGAAACGGAAAATGGATGCAACCTTATACGCGAGGTACAACGATGTCATAGAGGATTACCTTCAGGAAGGCATCTGTGAGGACGTATCACAGGGCACACCAGCAGCAGGGAAAACAGAGACTGTGACGTACTACATGCCACATCGCGCTGTTCTGCGAGAGGACAAAGCAACTACTAAACTGAGAATAGTATTTGATGCATCATCACACGAGGAAGGCTGCCCATTCCTGAATGACAGCTTATTTACAGGGCCAAACCTTAACCCAAATTTGCTAGATGTGCTAATCAAATTCAGACTCAACAAGATAGCCTTTACTACAGATATTACCAAGGCTTTCCTACTGATAGCTTTAGCAGAGAAAGATAAAGAGACTGTAAGGTTCTTGTGGTTACATGGTCCTCCAACCAGACTGTGAAAATGAGCTGCGCATCATGAGAATGAGTAGAGTAGTGTTTGGAGTCTCACCCAGCCCGTTCCTGTTAGCTGCAACAATAAGGAAACACATTAAGCAATATGAAACAGAGCAGCCTAATACAGTACAGGCACTAAGAGAGTCTCTTTACGTTGATGGTTTTATTTCCAGCTCAGGTGATGTGAATGAGGCCTTCTCAGTTACAACAACAGCAACGGAGATTCTGGCTCATGCAAGAATGAATATGTGCAAGTGGGTGACAAACTCACCAGAGCTCAGAGCCAAGTGGACAGAGAGTGGAGTGGAACATCCAACTGTAACAGACAAAACTGGAAATGTGTTGAAAGTGTTGAGACTAGTATGGAGACCAGAGAATGATGACTTTGTGTTTGATCTGAAGGGACTTTTAGACATATTGAAAGGCAAGGAGAACACAAAGAGAAATGTGCTGCAGACGTCAGCTCGTATCTTTGACCCCATATGTTTCCTGACTCCCTTCACCATAAAAGTGAAGTGCCTGTTTCAAGAACTGTGGGAAAGGGGAATCGGTTGGGACGAGCAACTCCCACCGGACTTGACTGAAAAATGGGACCAGTGGTGTTCAGAAGCTTCCGAAGCTCCACCTGGCGGCCATTCCAAGATGGTACAAAAATCAACACCCAGCCAAACTCGGAAACAATCAAACTGCATGTTTATTGTGATGCTAGTGAGAAGGCATACAGCGCCGTTGCCTATCTGCAAGGACAAAACAAGGAAGGAGAAGTTGTTACAAGCTTTGTAGCATCTAAGTCAAAGGTGGCCCCATTAAAAAAAAGGACCTTACCACGTTTGGAGCTGATGGGTGCGCTGACTGGAGCAAGATTAGGAAGCAATCTTCTCAAACCACTGAACATGGAAATCAGCCAACTTAACATGTGGACAGATTCAATGATTGGATAGCATACAACCGATTTGCTATGCAGCGGATTTCACCTCTTGACGGTCCAGAATATACGCCATATGAACACTTTTAACGGTTAAATAGAGACATATTGTAACAGGAACTGAAGAGCAGACAGAGATAGCAGGCCAGCCGAACTGATAATGTTTTGGAAAAGAGAGAAGAGCGAAAAAAGAAAATCAAAATAGAGAAGAGAAAAAAAAACTCAATGAAGAAACAAAAAACTGCAAGTTGTTAGTATGAAACAGCTCAGGGGCTACATCTGTATCAGACTAGCTATATACTCTGGCTAAATTGCACGTAGTAAAAGTAGCAGAATACTTAAAAATAATAGCAATTAACTAATGGAACTTTTTGAAGAAAAATCAAGAAATAAAAAAAAAAAGAATTATATTAAATTAGTCCACTAGGGGTGCTACAGTTCACGCAAAGAAAGTGATGGATTTCAATAGCCCGCGTATCCACATACACACGTCTTACATTGACAATTTCCTATAAAATAATGCAGAAATGCAACAATGCAGAAAAGCGTAGGCCGTACAGGCTAGATGAAAGTAGAAGTAGGTTTAACCCTTGTAAGCAGCACAAAGGCTGCACAATTTAAGCAAAGCGTCAGGTCAAAAAACATCAGTGATATAAAATAGAGAAGATGATAAAGCAAGAACAATAAAACATTACCATATATAACATGTAATTCAAACAGTGCATGACTTAAATTACTGCTCATATTCAACCAAGAGGCAAAATAGAACTAACTTCTTCAGCCAGTTTAGACATTATATTCATGTCTTACCAGCAAGGAGAGAGAAAATAAAGACCCATATAAAGTCAAGTAAATCCTTGGCCATGACGCATACTTAGCTTCAGTCGTACACGAGTTATGTATGCGTGTTTGGTAGAACTGCTCAGCTTGCTCCGGGGAGTCAATGAAATGATCCACGCCGTTGAAGGTGATGCGCAGGCCGGGCAGGGTATAGCATGCCGAAACGTACGCCTTTCCGAAACAGCGAGGATTTCACCGTGTTGAAAGCGGTTCGCTTCCTCGCCACTGGGGCGCTGAAGTCCTCATAAAACTTGATGTTGTGGCCTCAATAGCCCATATTGCGGTGTTCCTTTGCCCATTGCAGCACTCTCTCCTTTTCAGTGTATCGATGAAAGCGCACTATCACAGGGCGAGACCCTTGGCGAGGCTTCGGTTCGACGCTGCGATGGGCCCAGTCAAGATCAGGGCCGGATTCCGGCAGTGCGCTCCCAACGACTCCCTTGAACTAATCTGCCATGAATTTTCTCGAATCCTTGCCTTCAATACCCTCGGGCAGACCAATAACTCTGAAGTTCTGATGCTTGAAACGACAAATCAGATCCTCCACAGCTGCTTGAAGTGTAGTTTGCAATTCTGTCATCGAAGCCACCTTAGACCGCAGCTGCACGACTTCTTGCTCCAGGCTCGTAATGTTGTCCGAGTGAGTCAGGAGGGTAGTTTCCATCTCCGATATAGTAGAGGTGTGTTTGGCCACGGTTGTAATGGACTCAAGACCTGAATGAATCGGGGCGAAAGCCTCGTTCATCTTGGCTGTGAGTTCAGAGGTCATGCTTTTCCTGGATTTTTCCAGCTCAATGATCAGCGTTTCCAGCGTGAGAGGGGGCCATTAAGTCCGCTGTGCCTGACCTTTTCCGGTTGCTCAGGTTGATGTGGTAATTTTAATGCAAATTAGCTGATTAAAACAAACCATTGCACTAAAGGTACACTTTAAATATAGCTGTAATTAACAAAAATCACTGAAATTGTACGAGGCGAATGCCACACGTTTTTCCAGTACATCGTCCAACCAGAAACTGACCTTCCTTCCTATCTACCTTCCTTCCATCCTACCTTCATACGTTTCTTCCTTCCTACCCACCTACCTACCTACCATCCTTCCTACATTTCTTCCTTCCTTCCTACCTACCTACCTTCATTCCTGTTTCGTCCTACCTTCCTTCCTATCTTTCTACCGACCTTTTTACCTTCCTTCCTGCTTTGCTACCTACATTACTCCCTACCTTCCTTCCTACCTACGTTCCTACTTATGTTCCTTTCTATCTACCTTCCTACCTATGTTTCTTTCTTCCTACCTACCTTCCTTCCTATTTTTCTACCATCCTGTTTCTTTCCCACCTGTTCCTGTTTCTTCCCACCTTCCTTCCCACATATCCTACATACCTTCCTAACGACCTTCCTACGTGTAGTAAGGTGTAATAAACCAGATCCACTTACCTGTATGTCCACTAGGCGGCAGTAGCAGTAAATTGGCTTACCCATTACGACCCAGAACCTTCCCCGGATGTAGTTCTGTCGTATAATGAATGCCTTGCCGAGATGGCTGCGCTGTGTTGTGCTCCTGAAGTTTTCCTCAATATGTAAGTAAACAAATCCCGTGTTTGTGCTTGTTTCATGTAGTCAAGACACCACATATTTGGCGACGAGGTTCGAGCCGGACAGCGCTGCTTGTACGAGAGCAGCGTGTGGGTGAGGATTTTTTTTTCCTGGAAAAACGAGGGGGGAGGAAGAAACGAAAGTTAACTTTATTGAAAATGGCCAGGGCAATAGGGAGCGTTTGATCAAAATGTTCAAACTTGGGAAGAGTACTGTGAGGTTGTGGAACATTTCTTTATCGCAACTGGAATAGAGGATGCAGCCAAACAGAAGTCAATTCTCATAAGTGTGTCGGTGCACAAACCTATCGTCTGATGCACAATTTACTAAGCCCTGATAAGCCAGGAGAACGCACTTTCCAAGAGTTAGTGACGTTGTGGAAAGACCCCTTTAATCCAAAACCCAGCGAAACCGTACAGCGCTTTAAATTTGATTCGTGCATGAGAAAGCCCAACGAGTCTGTTGCTGAGTATACGTGGCAGAGCTACGGAGATTAGCTCAAGACTGCAATTATGGACAAACGCTTTTACAAATGCTCCGTGATCGGCTCGTATGCGGAATAAACAGTGAACGCATTCAGAGGAGGTTATTGTCGGAGACCAATCTCACATTTGAGGACGCACTTACAACAGCAATAGCCATGGAGTCCGTTGACAAACATGCTCAAGATTTGCAAGGGAAAGCGGCATGCAATAGAATAGGGGAACACAGTAGTGAGCTACTGGCATCGCAAAGGAGAACTGAGAACCGCGCAGAGGGTGAAATGAAAGACTGTTACCGTTGCAAAGGCAAACATGCACCGTTGGATTGCCGATTTAAACAAGAAAAATGCCATTCGTGTGGAATGATAGGCCACATTGCGCGGACATGTAGAAACAAGAAAAAGCGCAGTGAAGCTTAAAGGAACAGAGATCAAAGGCACCATAACAATGCGCAGGGCAGAGGCCACAGCAGCCGTTCACATCATGTCACAGTTGATTCAGACGAATCGGAGGGCTCGGAAGAAGCGTTTTCAATGTACAACGTAGCCACGCAAAATTGAAACCCTTTACAGTGGACATGCTAATCAATGGGAAAATGGTGGAATTTGAGCTGGACACTGGATGCAACATCACTTTGATGAATGAGTCAAAATTTAAGGTGCAGTGGACAAATGCAAAACAGCCTTTATTAAAGCCCTCAGCAATTAAATTAAAGACTTACACAGGGGAAAGCATAAAGGTGTTAGGGGTCGCAGAGGTAAAGGTCCAATACCAGACTTGTAGATAACCTTGTAGTGTTATGTTTGTACTTACCTGCATTCCGTACTTACAGAGTAGTCACGTGATCATGCAGCCTAGTGGCGGCATTATACACACAAATACATGCCTGTACACTGTACCCGAGTTCCCTTGCAATGATTATTAAATGTTAAGCCTAGACGCTAACGCTGCCTCCATGCAAGTCATTCTACATGGTTTCAGAAGTGAAACCTGATACTTTCCTGACTCGAAAGGTACATAGTTAGATCCGATGCCTTGTTCGGCAAAGTAACTTTAGTTAGCGGCACTGGCTAACTAACGTAGCCGTTCCCTCTGCACGTAAGGAGTTCCTCACGTGCAGACGAAAGAAGAAAAAACTCACTAGAAGGACGACAATGGCAGACGGATTTCGGCGACCAGACCCTCTTACCTTCGATGGTAATGTAGCAGAGAATTGGCGCATATTCGAGCAGGAATATGACATATTCATCGCCGCAGCGCACAGTGACAAACCAGCCAAAACGCAAACATACATACTGCTAAATTTAGCAGGAGCAGAGGCAATCGAACGTGAACGCTCATTCACGTATTTACCAGTGGTGCTAGCAGAAGATGGGGGTCGTCATAAGGCGGGCAGAGACACGAGAAGACCCGGAATGTTTGAAAAGAAAATTCAGGTGAATTTGCAACCCTCAGACAAACATCACCATGGAGAGGCATTCCTTCAACACCAGAAACCTGGGGAAACCGTGGAAGCATATGTGAGTACACTCAGGATCAAATATAAAAGCTGTAATTTCAGAGTTCTCCAGGAGGAGCTGATCAGAGACTGTTTAGTGTGTGGCATTACCAGTGATAGTATCAGAAAAGCCCTACTCAAGGAAAGTGAGCTAGCACTAGCTAGTGCTATTTGTATGTGTCAAATAAGTGAACTAGCTGAGCAACACAGCAAAACTCTGACCACTCCAATGCATGCCCCAGTCAGCGTGGATGCTGTCCAATATCCAAAAGCCTTTAGAAAAAAGCAGAAGGGAGTCAGATTAATGTCGCAGAGTGAACAAACTTCAACAACAGGGATCACCAACTGCAGAAATTGCAGTGGAAATCATCCACCAAGGGAGTGGGTGATTTCCATACAGGCAGCAGTGCCACAACTGCAACAAATATAACCATTTCAAAAGGTACTGCAGATCCGCTTGACAAGCCCGTGCATACAAACCTGTCAATCATCTGGTCCCAGCAGAGGACTCAGACAACAGCGATGGCTCATTTCATGTAGATGGACTATCACTAGACACTAGAGAAATCAGCACAATCAACCTGGAGAATATAAAGAACAAAAAGGAGATCTATTGCTCCGTCACAGTGAATGGCAAACCATTGGAACTAAAAGTAGACACTGGGGCCAAGTGTAATGACATCTCCTCAGACACTTACAACTTCGTGAAACAGGTAGAGAAAATCGACAAGACAGACAGCCAAACTAGTCACATACGGTGGAACCGTGATCCACACAGAAGGCACTAGGCTTGCAACGGTTTTCGGTTTAAAACCAAACCGTACGGTCCACCCTGTACGGTTCAATCCGCCCTTATGGACTGTGGGTTTTCGGTTTTGCAGTTAAAATGTGCGTGAATAGTTGACAGGCGTTTCTTACTGCCGGAGAATGGATTTTTCACTGTGTGCCTGTGTGCAGGCAGGTTGAGACAGCCTGCTGCAGAACACCCTGCCCCACGAGTAAATATCCAATCACTGTTAGCCCCCCACCCCCCTTGTAACTGGAACCGACAGTCGAGCTGAAAAGATGGTGGTAGCTCGCAGAAGCAGAAAAAAAAGTCATGGCGAGTGGAGGAGTAGAGAGAGAAAAGTTTGAAGAAGCACCGTCTTCATACAAATCAGGGCACATTTCGGGTTTGCTGTTGAATACAACGATGAAGGAGACAAAACAGTGGACAGAAATAACACTGTGTGCTGCAAGCATTGCTTGACCCATGTCCCGTACTACGCAAGTGGAAACACTTCCAATATGAGCCAGCATCTCCGCCGTCACCACCCAGATGTCTCGCTCTCTGGAAGCAGGACAGACGCACAGGTAACCGCACCAGTGAAAAAACAACCGTCTATCGGAGATGCTTTCCAACAAACCTATAGCGCCAACTCAGAGAAACACAAAAAATAACCCATGCAGCGGGGGTGTTCATTGCTAAAGACATGCAGCCCTTTTCGGTGGTTGGAGATGTGGGCTTTCGTCAGCTAATGCATATGCTCGATCCGCGCTACATTATTCCCTCCTGAACTTATTTCACCAACAATGTAATTCGAAACCGAACCGAAACCGTGACCCAAAAACCGAGGTACGAACCGAACCGTGGGCTAACTGGACCGTTGCACCCCTAGAAGGCACTGCACTGCTAAACTGTCAAATGAGGACGCAGACACACACACTGCAGTTCCATGTGGTGAAAAACAATGTCCAACCACTACTTGGCCTACCAGACTGCCTAAAGATGGACTTAATCACTCTAAACGACGTACATCAAGTTGACGTCAGCGAGGATTCAACATTTTCACACAAAATATTCTCTGAATATGCTGACCTGTTCAACGACGAGATTGGCTCACTACCAGTAACATACACAATGAAAGTCGATCCAAATGTCACACCTGTCGTGAGGCCACCAAGGCGAATCCCCGTAGCGATGAAGGACAAAGTCAAAAAAGAGCTGGATCGGATGGTGACATTAAGAGTAATCACACCAATGACAGAGCCCACAGAATGGGTTTCTGCAATGGTTGCCACACACAAGAAGGGCACAGACAACATTTGCATATGCATCGATCCACGTGACTTGAATGAAGCTTTAATGCGCCCTCACCATCCTATGCGCACGGTCGAAGAGGTGGCTACACAAATGTCTAACGCCACTGTGTTTTCGGTGCTGGATGCAAAAAGTTAATTTTGGCAAATCAAACTACACACAGAATCTTCCATCCGAACAACATTTGCCACACTGCTGGGGAGGTTCAGATTCCTGAGAATGCCCTTTGGAATGTGCGATCATCGTTGATGACATCATCGTGGGCGGCAACGGAGTAGAGGAACATGATGCCAACCTCAAAAAGGTCCTGGACAGGGCTCGGAAAGTGAAGCTCAGACTGAATCCGGTGAAATGCAGGTTCAGACTCAAACAGGTGAGCTACGTGGGACACGTCTTCACAGACCAGGGACTCAAAGCTGACCATGCGAAGATAAAAGCAATCGCTGAGATACCCCCACCTGAAGACAAGGCTGCTCTTCAGAGATTCTTAGGAATGACAACATACCTTGGAAAGTTCATCCCTAACTCCAGCGAACTGTCTAAACCACTCCGCCAGCTGCTGCAACATGACGTATCGTGGTGTTGGGAAAAGGAACACGAAGATGCATTCGACAGACTGAAGGCCCACATATCAAGCCCTCCGGTGCTGAAATACTACGACGTAAGAAAGCCTGTCACACTCACCTGTGATGCATCACAGTATGGCCTTGGTGCAGCTTACAGGGAGGCGAACCCATAGCATATGCCTCGCGCACCTTGACGGAGACTGAGACAAGATATGCTCAGATACCAAGCTAGTCAGACTAGCTTGGTCTAGTCAGAAAGGCACGAACTGATGAAGCCTCTTGGATGAGAGGCGAAACGTCTTCACGGATATATAACCAAGTCCAGTTGCACTCGATTCAATTCCTTTGGATAACTATGACCTGGATGAATGAGAACATTCACAGACTGTCCCCCAGATGGTTTCCCCAAGAATTCAGAGATGGGCAGTTATACTTCAAGCATACGAGTATCAGATAATCTACAAGCCAGGCAAGTATCATAGTAAAGCTGATGCTCTCAGTAGACTCCCGGTTCCAGAGCTGGTCAAGGATGACGGTCTACAGGATCAAGTGGTGATGATGGATCATATGGACGATGTACCGGTGAACATGTCACAAGTCAGGAAGTGGACGGCGAGGGATGCCACACTGTCCCTGGTGCACAGCTATGTCTTGAATGGGTGGCCAGAGGTAAAGGATCCTCAACTCATGTCATATCACACCCGCCATCTGGAGTTGAGTACGCAAGATGGGTGTGTCCTGTGGGGAGCCAGAACGGTGATTCCTCCGCAGGGGCAGTCTGTTCTATTGAAGATGCTCCATCAGTCACATCCGGGCATGTCTCGTATGAAAGGTTGAGCAAGGTCTTACATGTGGTGGCTGCAGATGGATGAGGATATCGGAAAGGAGGTCAGCATATGCGTGGAATGCCAGCAAAACAGAAAATCGCCACCTAATGCACCACTGCACCCCTGGGAATGGCCCAAGCTGCCATGGTCTTGCATTCATGTGGTCTACGCAGGGCCGTTCTTGGGCAAGATGTTCTTGGTGATAATCGATGCACAGTCGAAGTGGCTAGAGGTTTATCCGCTCAATGCCTCTACAACACATGCAACAATTGAAAAGCTACGGCAGTGCTTTGCAGTCCATGGATTGCCACAGATGTTAGTGTCTGACAATGGCAGTTGCTTCACAAGTGCAGAATTCAGCCATTTTATGTCACAGAATGGGATTCAGCATGTCACCTCAGCGCCGTTCCACCCCTCCTCTAACGGTTTAGCAGAGCGGGCGGTGGAGAACTTTAAAGAGGGAATGAAAAAGATGAGAAGAGATAGCATCGAGGCCAGAGTTTCCAGGTTCCTGTTCACCTACCGCATCACCCCTCAGGCGACGACAGGGTTGTCACTTGCAGAAATGTTGATGTCCCGATGACTGAGATCTGCGTTTGACCTACTGAAACCTGACCTAAAGCGGAAAATTCAACAAAAACAGCTGAAACAGAAAGAACATCATGACAAAACGGCCAAGCTGAGAAGATTTGCATCCGGGGATGCCGTATATACAAGGAATTACGGTTTAGGACCAAAATGGATTCCAGCTGTAGTTGAGTCGTCTTCTGGTCATGTTTCCTACACTGTGATTCTTGGCAGTGGACAGAGGATGAGGAGACACGTTGACCAGGTGCAAGCACATCACCCGGAGTCCTGCCAATCTCCAGACCAACCTATGGAACCTCCAGAGGAGCTGGAACACAGTTCAGAAGTAGCTCCTGCAAGACTATCAGAGAACCCGGAGGTTGAACAGTGGCCTGCGGTTGAACCTCAGGGGCCAGAGAGGGTGATCCCTGAAAGAGTGGTCTTACCTGTCGCACCATCACCACAGGAGGTTCGTCACTCCAACCGGCAGAAGCGTTCCCCAACTTATCTGAAAGACTATGACAGGTAGTGGTGAGATCATGTTCCAGGAAAGGCAAGAATGTGCCTTGATCTCACGGGAGTCAGGTAGTCCACCCTGAACTTCCTAGGTAGCATTGAAAA
Source organism: Lampris incognitus (assembly GCF_029633865.1). Classification (NCBI taxonomy): domain Eukaryota; kingdom Metazoa; phylum Chordata; class Actinopteri; order Lampriformes; family Lampridae; genus Lampris; species Lampris incognitus. Next base: position 17,017,070 of record NC_079231.1, read on the forward strand.
CATGTTATAACAAAAAAACAATTGTTTCCTCGAAAGTGACTGCTAAATGTTGACTAGAATGAATCATGTTGAATCACCTCATCCAAAGGAATTGAATCGAGTGCAACTGGACTTGGTATATATCCAGTTGCACTCGATTCAATTCCTTTGGATAACCATGACTTGGATGAATGAGAACATTCACAGACATGTTGAATCACATTACACTAGTTGGGGGTCACGTTTGGCACATGCCTACTTTGTTTCATCATAATTAGTATTGTTAATCCCTGTGGAGAAACTTTTTGTTAGCCTAACAGCCTTCCTACCAGCCTTTCTAATAATAATGATAATAATAAATCAATCTTATATAGCGCTTTTCTAATACTCAAAAAACTTTACAATTAATGGGGTGAAACAAGACGACAGATAAACATAACACAGTCATACACAGGGGTGGATGGGAAGGGGGGCTACGAGAGGGAGAAGCGGCAGCCACACACGACGCCAGCAGTACTCTCCAACTTGGACAGATACAAAAGGGAAAGAAATGTAGGTAGGAAGGACCTCCCTTCCTTCCTTCCTACCTTCCTTTCTTCCCTCCTTCCTTTCCACCTACACACCACCTTCCTAAGTTTTCTTCCTTCCTACCTTCCTTCCTACCTACCTGCCTTCCCTCCTTCCCACCTCCCTCCCTCCCTTCCTTCCTCCCTTCCTACTTACCTAACTTCCTTCCTACATTTCCTCCTTCCTACCTTCCTTCCTATTTTCCTACCTTTCTTCCTTCCTTCCTGTTTCTTCCTCCCTAACGTCCTTCCTACCTTCCTTCCTTCCTTCCTACCTACCAACCTCCCTTCCTATCTTCCTACCTACCTCCCTTCCCACATTCCTACTGACCCTCTTTCCTTCCTATCTTCCTTACCTCATACCTACCTTCCTACCTACCTTCCTACCTATCTACCCTCCTTCCTACCTAGCTGCCTTTCTTTCTACCCTCCTACCTACCTTTCTTCCTTACCTTCCTTGTTGCCTTGCTACCCGCATTCCTCCCTACCTTCCTACCAACCTTCCTTCCTATGTTTCTTCCTTCCTACCCACCCACCTACCTACCTTCCTTCCTATGTTTCTTCTTACCTACCTTCCTTCCTACCTTCCTTCCTTCCTTCCTACCCACCTACCATCCTTCCTACCTACATTCCTTCCATCCTACCTACCTTCCTTCCTGCCTTGCTACTTACATTCCTCCCTACCTTCCTTCCTACCTACCTACCTTTCTACCGACATTCCTTCATTCCTATCTTCCTACCTACCTACCTTCCCACATTCCTATCTTCCTTCCTACCCACCTACCTCCCTACCGACCTTACCTCCTTCCTTCCATCCTACCTACGTTTCTTCCTTCCTTCCTACTCAACTACCTACCATCGTTCCTACCCTCCCACATTTCTTCCTTCCTTCCTACCTACCTACCTACCTACCTACCTACCTACCTACCTACCTACCTACTTTCCTTCCTACGTTTCTTCCTATCTACCTTCCTTTCTTCCTACCTATGTTTATTCCTTCCTTTTTCTTCCTTCCTACCTTCCTACCTTCCCTCCTTCGTACCTACCTCCTTTCCTACCTTCCTACCGACCTTCCTTCCTTCCTACGTTTCTGCATTTCTACCTTCTTTCCTACGTGTCTTCCATCCTACCTTCCTACATTGCTACTTTCCCTCCTTCCTGCCTTCCTAACTACCTTCCGTCCTACTGACCTTTCTTCCTTCCAACATGTCCTTCCTACCTACCCGGTGGGCAGGCCAGTGGGGCCTTTATGACACAGTTGCCAAAAGATTTATTGAAACCCCCTCCTACCTGCCCTCTCTCCCTATCTGTCCTTCCCCCTTCCTTATCTTCCTTCCCTCCTCTCCTGCCTTCCTTCCAACCTACCTTACTTCATCCCTCCTACTTTTTTCTTCCTTCCCTCCTACCTTCCTACCTACTTACTAACTTAATTACTACTACAACCACTACTAACTTACTATTACCATTACTAACTACTACTACGTACTTGCTACTCCTCCTCTTACTCCTACCACTCCTCCTCTCCTCTTCTTACTTCTATTACTACTGTTCTCTTGCTCGTGTTACCACTACTGCTACTCTAGCTCCTCCTACTCTACTGCTACTACACAGCAACAGCCCACACAGTACCTTCATCAGTACATTTTTAATGTAGTCCCTTACCAGCTGTCCCTCCGTGGCCCCCAGCAGTCCTACAAGGAGATGAAGGGAGACATACAGGTGAAGTAGAGGAAGGAGGCCAAAGAACCTGTGGAGATACTACATCATGAAATAGTAAACATGTAGTCCCCACACAAGAAGAGAGAGACAGCTGTCACATAAACGGGTATTCAGGATTGTTCTACTTCTTTTACACACACACACACACAAAATGACACCTTCTTCCTGGTGTGCAGAAGCTCAGGGGCCCGATGACCTCTGTACTTCATGTCACCAAGATCTGTCATGTCATCTGGGTGCAGGCGGGACCTTTCTGTTTTCCTGTGTGGTCAGGATAGTTATCAATCATCTGTTGGACGCTGGTGTTAGTGACAATAACTTGTCAGTTACGTCTAATGTCCTACTGATTGAAATAATTATTGGCAATTGGCTATTTAATATTATAGACCGAATTATTGATTTTACATACTATATCCATTTGTTTAAGGGCGTATTACACTACAGAACTAACTAGCAGTATAATAATATGAAATCATAGATAAACAGTATTTCAAAAGTGATTCTATGTTAATGTAGAAATAGAGACCATTCCAACATCAGGAGCATTTCCAAAAATAGTTAAATAAGGTACATGGAAAAATAATGGCACATTAAAATATCTACTTAGAAAAATAGGTTGAACCATTATTTTTTTACATCTCTCTTGGTGAGTTATGAGCTGTCACTTAACATGTGAATGAATAAATAAACATTTACATTGTTGACTGTGAAAAGCTTCTCAATTTGGATGAAAATTTCATTTGTATGGAGCAGGCTAATAAAACTAAGGTTAGCGTCTGCAAACATTAGCATGTTGTATTCTGGACTTTCACCGTGACCTGATGTCACTCTGCTGACGTCGGGGGGGGGGGGGCGTATTTTTTTCTCCCTTTTAAAAACTTTACTTTTTAATATATTTGAAGATTTTAATAATGCAGCAGCCAATGCTCTGTATGGTGAAAGTGAGAGTCTGAGGATAATATGGCAAAGGGACCTGGACATTGAGCTTGATAAAGAGGTATGGGAGAATATTGTCCAGAACGTGGGCTGGTCAGTAAGGGATAGTAAGAGCAAATTTATATATTATGAAATAATTCATAGGTATTATTGGACTAAAAGTCAGTAGGAGCAAGACGGAATACCTATGCGTGAATGAGAGGGAGGACAGCGGAATGGTGAGGATGCAATGAGTAGAGGTGATGAAGGCATATGAGTTTAAATACTTGGGGTCAACTGTCCAAAGTAACGGGGAGTGCAGAAGAGAGGTGAAGAAGAGAGTGCAGGCTGGGTGGAGAAGCGTCAGGAGTGATTTGTGACAGAAGGGTACCAGCAAGAGTTAAAGGGAAGGCTTACAAGATGGTTGTGAGACCAGCTATGTTATATGGTTTGGAGACAGTGGCACTGATGAAAAGACAGGAGGTGGAGCTGGAGGTGGCAGAGTTGAAGATGCTAAGATTTTCACTGGGAGTGACGAAGAAGGACAGGATTAGGAATGATTATATTAGAGGGACTGCTCTAGTTGGACGGTTTGGAGACAAAACAAGAGAGGCAAGATTGAGATGGCCTGGACATGTGGAGGAGAGATGCTGGGTATATTGCGAGAAAGATGCTGAACATGGAGCTGCCAGGGAAGAGGAAAAGAGGAAGGCCAAAGAGGAGGTTTATGGATGTGGTGAGGGAGGACATGCAGGTGGCTGGTGTGACAGAGGAAGATGCAGAAGACAGGAAGAAATGGAGATGGATGATCCGCTGTGGCGCCCCCTAATGGGAGCAGCCGAAAGTAGTAGTAATAGTAGTAGTAGTAGTAGTAGTGGTACTGGACTCCAGTCAGACTTAACAAGCTTGGTCTAATTCAAAGCAATGAATGCTGGAAATGTAAAAGTTCTATGGGTACTTTTGTCCACCTCATGTGGGACTGTCTGCTGGTTTCCCCATTTTGGACATGAGTGGTTGGGGCAACTGAGGAGTGGCTGGACCAGCCCTTTCCAAGCTCACCACATCGATGCCTTCTTGGAGACAATCTGCTCTACCAGCTGGACTCACAAACAGACAGTCTGGGTTAGCCCTTGCAGGCTTCCTTAATGCAGCCAGGGTGATATTAAGGAACTGGAAAAATACAAGCACACTGTGCTATAAGGACTGGCTCGAACTCATGATGGCTACAGCCTCATACGAGGTGGTGAAGGCTAAAGTGAGAGACTCTGTGTCTAAATTCACTGAAATGTGGGGTAGCTTTCTCAGATTTATTTGTGGTACGGATCATTAGATGGCAATAAGTAAAAGACAGCCTTGATGTATATCACATGGGGTGTTGTGTGTTGTGTGTGTGTGGGGTGGGGTGTTGTGGCCTATCATATTCTGCTGTTAAGCTTGCTTCTGTGTTTGTTTTGTTTGTACTGTTGGTGTTTTTTTTGGGGGGGGGGTATTAATGACAAAGGAAAGAAATGCAGCACAACAGACCTGAGCCAGAAACCATCGTGTGTAAGAGCCATGTAGTTTCCTTCAGCTGTGAAATGTGTTTCAGATGCCCAAGGGCCAGGCTGACATGAGTAGGTTATGAGGTAATGATGTCTTGGTCTTGTGGTGTTTTTAGAACAACACTGCGGCTGAAAACACAGGCCTTTAAGCACGATTCTTCAGCTCGTCCATCGTGTCAAAATGTTAGTGAATAAAACGTCACTTGAGACAAGTTGGACCGGGAATCCTAAAAGCAATGCATTTGACATTCATTAGCAACCTGCAACATAGATTTCAATAGCTTACCTTTTTTATTAAAGTAGTATAAACATGTTTCCAGGACGTGTTAATTTCTAGAAATATACTGTTGAGTTTCAGTTCATTTCTTAAACCGTGTCGTCATTACTGCCTTCATGGACTCACAAAAGTCGCGTTGTGCTATGGGATGACCACACAACCCTTATAAATATGATGGGAATGTTACTACGTTCTGCCATCCATTAAGAACTCCATTTGAAGCTGTTCTTTAGTTTAAATCTACTGACTACGCGACCTCTTGAAAGACCTGCCATCTGGGTGAACCAGCAGGTGTATTCTATTACTAACTAGCAAAACTGAAACATCCCGTTGGATCAGTGAAGTTATCTGATCTGATCTTAACTTACCTTATGACTGCGACCAGCGCAGAAATCAGTCTCATTTTGTAAATGACAAAAAGTAAAAAAAAACAAAACAAAAACCAAACAAACTTTTTCAGCGAATTTAATTCCCCAAACTGCTGTGCTCCATTCTATTCCTTCCCTACACTATTTCCCCTGTAGTCCGTTCACATAAGTTCCCGGCTGTAGCCTCCAAAGCCTGATGAAAGGTTCCTAGTCCCCCACCTGTCTCTGCTCCAATGGGTGGTGGTGGTGGAGGGGGGGGGGTTGAGTATTACGGGATTTTGTGTCATAGTCACGAAATTTAATCTATGAAATTGTGCTGGGGACACGATGTCACTGAAATTTTCTTGTCCAGCACCACGAAGTTGCATCCAATGCATTCCTATGGGCCAAGTTTTTCTTGCGCTAGTCACGTTATCAGGATGCTGGCTCTGGCTGGTCTGGCCTCCCGGGAGTTTTTGTGTTTTCAAATATATGTAAGTGACCGGCATTCTCCCGGGAGGCCAGACCAGCCAGAGCCAGCTGTTGTGTATTAAGATCACCGAATTAGACTTAATACTTACTGAATTGAATCACATGGACACGGAGTAAACCATAACGTGACTTCAGTGAAACTTCCATTCCAGCACACACTTCCGCATGTCATATGAACTTCCCGGTTCCCATGACTCTATGCGCTAACGTCATCAGTCTTAAATTGACATGACCTAAATTGCACACGTAACATCCCCCTTTTTCTTGGATGAAAACTTAACTTAACAAACATGTACATAACCCACGCCTAACATGTTTTCTTTGTAACCATCTATTGCAGCGTTGTCCCTCTTCAGATGTTGTAGTACCCAGTCTGTCATAACCAACTTAATCTGTCAGTCTAAACAACATAATGCATTTAAAATAAACCAACACCTAAGTACTCTTTTCTTTCCAGCTGGGTCTTTTTTAAGTTTCTGTGTCTATCACTTGATTACAAAGTCTTTCAGTCTTTCAGGTTGTTTGGTCTGTGTTTGTGGTCTGAACAGCGTTGTAGTCAGTTGACCTTTGGCTTGCTCCTTGGAGCATGTTTCCAGCTCGGGAATCTTTTGGGGCTCCATTGTGGGGCTACTGTTCTCATCCTTTTGCAGGTGTGCCGCATCCTGTGCTAGCGGAGCTGGGTCTTCAGGTAAGTATCTCTTTACACAGGCAGTGTACCTTGAATACCTGGTGGCCGTTGGAAACTGAAGAATCACACGGTTTCCTGTTTTGTTGATGATAGTGTGGGGGACTTTGCTGAAAGGTGTAATGAACTTATCTACCATCTCTTGCTTTAGGAGTACTTGGTCTCCTACCTCTATGTCTGAGAGTTTTGCTCTGCGGTGCTCATCTGCATATATCTTGGCCTTTCCTTTCTGTTGAGTATCGTGGTTGCGCACGTCAAAATCATTCCATGTTTCGGAAAGATCTGGCAACTTCTCTCGCATTTTGCGACCGAACAGTAGCTCATATTGTTATGGCTACTGGTCATATTCTTATGCGAATGGTCATATTGTTATGGCTACTGGTCATATTCTTATGCGAATGGTCATATTGTTATGGCCACTGGTCATATTGTTCTGCCTACTGGTCATATTCTTATGCTAATGGTCATATTGTTATGGCTACTGGTCATATTCTTATGCTAATGGTCATATTATTATGGCCACTGGTCATATTGTTCTGCTAGTGGTCATATTGTTATGGCTACTGGTCATATTCTTAGGCAAATGGTCATATTGTTATGGGCACTGGTCATATTGTTATGGCTACTGGTCATATTCTTCTGCTAGTGGTCATATTGTCATGGCTACTGGTCATATTGTTCTGCTAATGGTCATATTGTTTTACTAATGGTCTTATTGTTATGGCTACTGGTCATATTGTTATGGCAACTGGTCATATTGTTCTGCTAATGGTCATATTGTTATGGCCACTGGTCATATTGTTATGGCTACTGGTCATATTCTTCTGCTAATGGTCATATTGTTATGGTCACTGGTCATATTGTTTTGCTAATGGTCATATTGTTACGGTCACTGGTCATATTCTTCTGCTAGTGGTCATATTGTTATGGCCACTGGTCATATTGTTATGGCCACTGGTCATATTGTTTTACTAATGGTCATATTGTTCTGGCCACTGGTCATATTGTTATGGCTACTGGTCATATTGTTATGGCCACTGGTCATATTCTTATGCTAATGGTCATATTGTTATAGCCACTGGTCATATTGTTATGGCTACTGGTCATATTCTTATGCTAATGGTCATATTGTTATGGCCACTGGTCAATGTTTTACTAATGGTCATATTGTTACGGCCACTGGTCATATTCTTCTGCAAATGGTCATATTGTTAAGGCTACTGGTCATATTCTTCTGCTAATGGTCATATTGTTATGGCCACTGGTCATAATGTTTTACTAATGGTCATATTGTTACGGCCACTGGTCATATTCTTCTGCAAATGGTCATATTGTTAAGGCTACTGGTCATATTCTTCTGCTAATGGTCATATTGTTATGTCCACTGGTCATATTGTTTTACTAATGGTCATATTGTTATGGCTACTGGTCATATTGTTATGGCCACTGGTCATATTGTTTTGGCCGATGGTCATATTGTTATGGCTACTGGTCATATTTTTCTGCTAATGGTCATATTGTTATGGCCACTGGTCATATTGTTCTGCTAATGGTCATATTGTTATGGCCACTGGTCATATTGTTCTGCTAGTGGTCATATTGTTCTGCTAATGGTCATATTGTTATGGCTACTGGTCATATTGTTATGGCCACTGGTCATATTGTTATGGCCGATGGTCATATTGTTATGGCTACTGGTCATATTCTTCTGCTAATGGTCATATTGTTATGGCCACTGGTCATATTGTTCTGCTAATGGTCATATTGTTATGGCCACTGGTCATATTGTTCTGCTAGTGGTCATATTGTTATGGCTACTGGTCATATTGTTATGGCCACTGGTCACATTGTTCTGCTAGTGGTCATATTGTTAGGGCTACTGGTCATATTGTTTTGCTAATGGTCATATTGTTATGGCCACTGGTCATATTCTTCTGCTATTGCTCATATTGTTATGGGCACTGGTCATATTGTTATGGCTACTGGTCATATTCTTCTGCTAGTGGTCATATTGTTATGGCTACTGGTCATATTGTTCTGCTAATGGTCATATTGTTTTACTAATGGTCTTATTGTTATGGTTACTGGTCATATTCTTTTGCTACTGGTCATATTGTTATGGCTACTGGTCATATTGTTATGACAACTGGTCATATTGTTCTGCTAATGGTCATATTGTTATGGCCACTGGTCATATTGTTATGGCTACTGGTCATATTCTTCTGCTAATAGTCATATTGTTACGGCCACTGGTCATATTGTTATGGCCACTGGTCATATTCTTCTGCTAATGGTCATATTGTTACGGCCACTGGTCATATTCTTCTGCTAATGGTCATATTGTTATGGCCACTGGTCATATTCTTCTGCTAGTGGTCATATTGTTATGGTCACTGGTCATATTGTTTTGCTAATGGTCATATTGTTACGGCCACTGGTCATATTCTTCTGCTATTGGTCATATTGTTATGGCCACTGGTCATATTGTTTTACTAATGGTCATATTGTTCTGGCCACTGGTCATATTGTTATGGCTACTGGTCATATTGTTATGGCCACTGGTCATAATGTTTTACTAATGGTCATATTGTTACGGCCACTGGTCATATTTTTTTTTACTAATGGTCATATTGTTATGGCCACTGGTCATATTCTTCTGCTAATGGTCATATTGTTATGGCCACTGGTCATATTGTTTTACTAATGGTCATATTGTTACGGCCACTGGTCATATTCTTCTGCTAATGGTCATATTGTTATGGCCACTGGTCATATTGTTCTGCTAGTGGTCATATTGTTATGGCTACTGGTCATTATTGTTCTGCTAGTGGTCATATTGTTATGGCCACTGGTCGTATTGTTATGGCCACTGGTCATATTCTTCTGCTAGTGGTCATATTGTTCTGCTAGTGGTCATATTGTTATGGCCACTGGTCATATTGTTTTACTAATGGTCATATTGTTATGGCTACTGGTCATATTGTTATGGCCACTGGTCATATTGTTATGGCCACTGGTCATATTCTTCTGCTAATGGTCATATTGTTATGGCCACTGGTCATATTGTTCTGCTAATGGTCATATTGTTATGGCCACTGGTCATATTGTTCTGCTAGTTGTCATATTGTTATGGCTACTGGTCATATTGTTCTGCTAATGGTCATATTGTTATGGCCACTGGTCATATTGTTTTACTAATGGTCATATTGTTATGGCTACTGGTCATATTGTTATGGCCACTGGTCATATTGTTATGGCCGATGGTCATATTGTTATGGCTACTGGTCATATTCTTCTGCTAATGGTCATATTGTTATGGCCACTGGTCATATTGTTCTGCTAATGGTCATATTGTTATGGCCACTGGTCATATTGTTCTGCTAGTGGTCATATTGTTATGGCTACTGGTCATATTGTTATGGCCACTGGTCACATTGTTCTGCTAGTGGTCATATTGTTACGGCTACTGGTCATATTGTTTTGCTAATGGTCATATTGTTATGGCCACTGGTCATATTCTTCTGCTATTGGTCATATTGTTATGGCAACTGGTCATATTGTTATGGGCACTGGTCATATTGTTATGGCTACTGGTCATATTCTTCTGCTAGTGGTCATATTGTTATGGCTACTGGTCATATTGTTCTGCTAATGGTCATATTGTTTTACTAATGGTCTTATTGTTATGGTTACTGGTCATATTCTTTTGCTACTGGTCATATTGTTATGGCTACTGGTCATATTGTTATGACAACTGGTCATATTGTTCTGCTAATGGTCATATTGTTATGGCCACTGGTCATATTGTTATGGCTACTGGTCATATTCTTCTGCTAATAGTCATATTGTTACGGCCACTGGTCATATTCTTCTGCTAATGGTCATATTGTTACAGCCACTGGTCATATTCTTCTGCTAATGGTCATATTGTTATGGCCACTGGTCATATTCTTCTGCTAGTGGTCATATTGTTATTGTCACTGGTCATATTGTTTTGCTAATGGTCATATTGTTATGGCCACTGGTCATATTCTTCTGCTAATGGTCATATTGTTATGGCCACTGGTCATATTGTTCTGCTAGTGGTCATATTGTTATGGCCACTGGTCATATTGTTTTACTAATGGTCATATTGTTCTGGCCACTGGTCATATTCTTATGCTAGTGGTCATATTGTTATAGCCACTGGTCATATTGTTATGGCCACTGGTCATATTCTTCTGCTAGTGGTCATATTGTTATGGCCACTGGTCATATTGTTCTGCTAGTGGTCATATTGTTATGGCCACTGGTCATATTGTTTTACTAATGGTCATATTGTTATGGCCACTGGTCATATTGTTCTGCTAGTGGTCATATTGTTATGGCCACTGGTCATATTGTTATGGCTACTGGTCATATTCTTCTGCTAGTGGTCATATTGTTATGGCTACTGGTCATATTCTTATGCTAATGGTCATATTGTTATAGCCACTGGTCATATTGTTATGGCTACTGGTCATATTCTTATGCTAATGGTCATATTGTTATGGCCACTGGTCATAATGTTTTACTAATGGTCATATTGTTACGGCCACTGGTCATATTCTTTTGCAAATGGTCATATTGTTAAGGCTACTGGTCATATTCTTCTGCTAATGGTCATATTGTTATGGCCACTGGTCATATTGTTTTACTAATGGTCATATTGTTATGGCTACTGGTCATATTGTTATGGCCACTGGTCATATTCTTCTGCTAATGGTCATATTGTTATGGCCACTGGTCATATTGTTCTGCTAGTTGTCATATTGTTATGGCTACTGGTCATATTGTTCTGCTAATGGTCATATTGTTATGGCCACTGGTCATATTGTTTTACTAATGGTCATATTGTTATGGCTACTGGTCATATTGTTATGGCCACTGGTCATATTGTTATGGCCGATGGTCATATTGTTATGGCTAATGGTCATATTGTTATGGCCACTGGTCATATTGTTCTGCTAATGGTCATATTGTTATGGCCACTGGTCATATTGTTCTGCTAGTGGTCAGATTGTTATGGCTACTGGTCATATTGTTATGGCCACTGGTCACATTGTTCTGCTAGTGGTCATATTGTTACGGCTACTGGTCATATTGTTTTGCTAATGGTCATATTGTTATGGCCACTGGTCATATTCTTCTGCTATTGGTCATATTGTTATGGCAACTGGTCATATTGTTATGGGCACTGGTCATATTGTTATGGCTACTGGTCATATTCTTCTGCTAGTGGTCATATTGTTATGGCTACTGGTCATATTGTTCTGCTAATGGTCATATTGTTTTACTAATCGTCTTATTGTTATGGTTACTGGTCATATTCTTTTGCTACTGGTCATATTGTTATGGCTACTGGTCATATTGTTATGACAACTGGTCATATTGTTCTGTTAATGGTCATATTGTTATGGCCACTGGTCATATTGTTATGGCTACTGGTCATATTCTTCTGCTAATAGTCATATTGTTACGGCCACTGGTCATATTGTTATGGCCACTGGTCATATTCTTCTGCTAATGGTCATATTGTTACAGCCACTGGTCATATTCTTCTGCTAATGGTCATATTGTTATGGCCACTGGTCATATTCTTCTGCTAGTGGTCATATTGTTATGGTCACTGGTCATATTGTTTTGCTAATGGTCATATTGTTATGGCCACTGGTCATATTCTTCTGCTAATGGTCATATTGTTATGGCCACTGGTCATATTGTTCTGCTAGTGGTCATATTGTTATGGCCACTGGTCATATTGTTTTACTAATGGTCATATTGTTCTGGCCACTGGTCATATTCTTATGCTAGTGGTCATATTGTTATAGCCACTGGTCATATTGTTATGGCCACTGGTCATAATGTTTTACTAATGGTCATATTGTTACGGCCACTGGTCATATTGTTTTACTAATGGTCATATTGTTATGGCCACTGGTCATATTCTTCTGCTAATGGTCATATTGTTCTGCTAGTGGTCATATTGTTATGGCTACTGGTCATATTGTTCTGCTAGTGGTCATATTGTTATGGCCACTGGTCATATTGTTCGGCTAGTGGTCATATTGTTATGGCCACTGGTCATATTGTTCTGCTAGTGGTCATATTGTTATGGCCACTGGTCATATTGTTTTGCTAATGGTCATATTGTTATGGCCACTGGTCATATTGTTCTGCTAGTGGTGATATTGTTATGGCCACTGGTCGTATTGTTATGGCTACTGCTCATATTGTTCTGCTAGTGGTCATATTGTTATGGCCACTGGTCATATTGTTCTGCTAGTGGCCATATTGTTTTACTAATGGTCATATTGTTATGGCCACTGGTCATATTGTTCTGGTAGTGGTCATATTGTTATGGCCACTGGTCATATTGTTATGGCTACTGGTCATATCCTTCTGCTAGTGGTCATATTGTTATGGCTACTGGTCATATCCTTCTGCTAGTGGTCATATTGTTATGGCTACTGGTCATATCCTTCTGCTAGTGGTCATATTGTTATGGCTACTGGTCATATTCTTATGCTAATGGTCATATTGTTATGGCCACTGGTCATAATGTTTTACTAATGGTCATATTGTTACGGCCACTGGTCATATTCTTCTGCGAATGGTCATATTGTTAAGGCTACTGGTCATATTCTTCTGCTAATGGTCATATTGTTATGGCCACTGGTCATATTGTTTTACTAATGGTCATATTGTTATGGCTACTGGTCATATTGTTATGGCCACTGGTCATATTGCTATGGCCGATGGTCATATTGTTATGGCCACTGGTCATATTGTTATGGCTACTTGTCATATTCTTCTGCTAATGGTCATATTGTTATGGCCACTGGTCATATTGTTTCACTAATGGTCATATTTTTACGGCCACTGGTCATATTCTTCTGCTAATGGTCATATTGTTATGGCCACTGGTCGTATTGTTCTGCTAGTGGTCATATTGTTATGGCCACTGGTCGTATTCTTCTGCTATTGGTCATATTGTTATGGCTACTGGTCATATTGTTGTGCTAATGGTCATATTGTTATGGCCACTGGTCATATTGTTTTACTAATGGTCATATTGTTATGGCTACTGGTCATATTGTTATGGCCGATGGTCATATTGTTATGGCTACTGGTCATATTCTTCTGCTACTGGTCATATTGTTATGGCTACTTGTCATATTGTTATGGCTACTGGTCACATTGTTCTGCTAGTGGTCAAATTGTTATGGCTACTGGTCATATTCTTCTGCTAGTGGTCATATTCTTATGATAATGGTCATATTGTTATAGCCACTGGTCATATTGTTATGGCTACTGGTCATATTCTTATGCTAATGGTCATATTGTTATGGCTACTGGTCATATTGTTGTGCTAATGGTCATATTGTTATGGCCACTGGTCATATTGTTTTACTAATGGTCATATTGTTATGGCCACTGGTCATATTGTTCTGCTAGTGGTCATATTGTTATGGCTACTGGTCATATTGTTCTGCAAGTGGTCATATTGTTATGGCCACTGGTCGTATTGTTATGGCTACTGGTCATATTTTTCTGCTAGTGGTCATATTGTTACGGCTACTGGTCATATTGTTTTACTAATGGTCATATTGTTATGGCTACTGGTCATATTGTTATGGCCACTGGTCATATTGTTATGGCCGATGGTGATATTGTTATGGCTACTGGTCATATTCTTCTGCTAATGGTCATATTGTTATAGCCACTGGTCATATTGTTATGGCCACTGGTCATATTCTTATGCTAATGGTCATATTGTTATAGCCACTGGTCATATTGTTATGGCTACTGGTCATATTCTTATGCTAATGGTCATATTGTTATGGCCACTGGTCATAATGTTTTACTAATGGTCATATTGTTACGGCCACTGGTCATATTCTTCTGCAAATGGTCATATTGTTAAGGCTACTGGTCATATTCTTCTGCTAATGGTCATATTGTTATGGCCACTGGTCATATTGTTCTGCTAATGGTCATATTGTTATGGCCACTGGTCATATTGTTCTGCTAGTGGTCATATTGTTATGGCTACTGGTCATATTGTTATGGCCACTGGTCACATTGTTCTGCTAGTGGTCATATTGTTACGGCTACTGGTCATATTGTTTTGCTAATGGTCATATTGTTATGGCCACTGGTCATATTCTTCTGCTATTGGTCATATTGTTATGGCAACTGGTCATATTGTTATGGGCACTGGTCATATTGTTATGGCTACTGGTCATATTCTTCTGCTAGTGGTCATATTGTTATGGCTACTGGTCATATTGTTCTGCTAATGTTGTTATGGTTACTGGTCATATTCTTTTGCTACTGGTCATATTGTTATGGCTACTGGTCATATTGTTATGACAACTGGTCATATTGTTCGGCTAATGGTCATATTGTTATGGCCACTGGTCATATTGTTATGGCTACTGGTCATATTCTTCTGCTAATAGTCATATAGTTACGGCCACTGGTCATATTGTTATGGCCACTGGTCATATTCTTCTGCTAATGGTCATATTGTTACAGCCACTGGTCATATTCTTCTGCTAATGGTCATATTGTTATGGCCACTGGTCATATTCTTCTGCTAGTGGTCATATTGTTATGGTCACTGGTCATATTGTTTTGCTAATGGTCATATGGTTATGGCCACTGGTCATATTCTTCTGCTAATGGTCATATTGTTATGGCCACTGGTCATATTGTTCTGCTAGTGGTCATATTGTTATGGCCACTGGTCATATTGTTTTACTAATGGTCATATTGTTCTGGCCACTGGTCATATTCTTATGCTAGTGGTCATATTGTTATAGCCACTGGTCATATTGTTATGGCCACTGGTCATAATGTTTTACTAATGGTCATATTGTTACGGCCACTGGTCATATTGTTTTACTAATGGTCATATTGTTATGGCCACTGGTCATATTCTTCTGCTAATGGTCATATTGTTATGGCCACTGGTCATATTGTTTTACTAATGGTCATATTGTTACGGCCACTGGTCATATTCTTCTGCTAATGGTCATATTGTTCTGCTAGTGGTCATATTGTTATGGCTACTGGTCATATTGTTCTGCTAGTGGTCATATTGTTATGGCCACTGGTCATATTGTTCTGCTAGTGGTCATATTGTTATGGCCACTGGTCATATTGTTCTGCTAGTGGTCATATTGTTATGGCCACTGGTCATATTGTTTTGCTAATGGTCATATTGTTATGGCCACTGGTCATATTGTTCTTCTAGTGGTGATATTGTTATGGCCACTGGTCGTATTGTTATGGCTACTGCTCATATTGTTCTGCTAGTGGTCATATTGTAATGGCCACTGGTCATATTGTTATGGCCACTGGTCATATTGTTCTGCTAGTGGTCATATTGTTTTACTAATGGTCATATAGTTATGGCCACTGGTCATATTGTTCTGGTAGTGGTCATATTGTTATGGCCACTGGTCATATTGTTATGGCTACTGGTCATATTCTTCTGCTAGTGGTCATATTGTTATGGCTACTGGTCATATTCTTATGCTAATGGTCATATTGTTATAGCCACTGGTCATATTCTTATGCTAATGGTCATATTGTTATGGCCACTGGTCATAATGTTTTACTAATGGTCATATTGTTACGGCCACTGGTCATATTCTTCTGCGAATGGTCATATTGTTAAGGCTACTGGTCATATTCTTCTGCTAATGGTCATATTGTTATGGCCACTGGTCATATTGTTTTACTAATGGTCATATTGTTATGGCTACTGGTCATATTGTTATGGCCACTGGTCATATTGCTATGGCCGATGGTCATATTGTTATGGCCACTGGTCATATTGTTATGGCCGATGGTCATATTGTTATGGCTACTGGTCATATTCTTCTGCTAATGGTCATATTGTTATGGCCACTGGTCATATTCTTCTGCTAATGGTCATATTGTTTTACTAATGGTCATATTGTTACGGCCACTGGTCATATTCTTCTGCTAATGGTCATATTGTTATGGCCACTGGTCGTATTGTTCTGCTAGTGGTCATATTGTTATGGCCACTGGTCGTATTCTTCTGCTATTGGTCATATTGTTATGGCTACTGGTCATATTGTTGTGCTAATGGTCATATTGTTATGGCCACTGGTCATATTGTTTTACTAATGGTCATATTGTTATGGCTACTGGTCATATTGTTATGGCCGATGGTCATATTGTTATGGCTACTGGTCATATTCTTCTGCTACTGGTCATATTGTTATGGCTACTTGTCATATTGTTATGGCTACTGGTCACATTGTTCTGCTAGTGGTCAAATTGTTATGACTACTGGTCATATTCTTCTGCTACTGGTCATATTCTTATGATAATGGTCATATTGTTATAGCCACTGGTCATATTGTTATGGCTACTGGTCATATTCTTATGCTAATGGTCATATTGTTATGGCTACTGGTCATATTGTTGTGCTAATGGTCATATTGTTATGGCCACTGGTCATATTGTTCTGCTAGTGGTCATATTGTTATGGCTACTGGTCATATTGTTCTGCAAGTGGTCATATTGTTATGGCCACTGGTAGTATTGTTATGGCTACTGGTCATATTGTTCTGCTAGTGGTCATATTGTTACGGCTACTGGTCATATTGTTTTACTAATGGTGATATTGTTATGGCCACTGGTCACATTGTTTTACTAATGGTCATATTGTTATGGCCGATGGTCATATTGTTATGGCTACTGGTCATATTCTTCTGCTAATGGTCATATTGTTATGGCCACTGGTCATATTGTTCTGCTAATGGTCATATTGTTATGGCCGCTGGTCATATTGTTCTGCTAGTGGTCATATTGTTACGGCTATTGGTCATATTGTTTTGCTAATGGTCATATTGTTATGGCCACTGGTCATATTCTTCTGCTATTGGTCATATTGTTATGGCAACTGGTCATATTGTTATGGGCACTGGTCGTATTGTTATGGCTACTGGTCATATTCTTCTGCTAGTGGTCATATTGTTATGGCTACTGGTCATATTGTTCTGCTAATGGTCATATTGTTTTACTAATGGTCATATTGTTATGGTTACTGGTCATATTCTTTTGCTACTGGTCACATTGTTCTGCTAGTGGTCATATTGTTACGGCTACTGGTCATATTGTTTTGCTAATGGTCATATTGTTATGGCCACTGGTCATATTCTTCTGCTATTGGTCATATTGTTATGGCAACTGGTCATATTGTTATGGGCACTGGTCATATTGTTATGGCTACTGGTCATATTCTTATGCTAATGGTCATATTGTTATGGCTACTGGTCATATTGTTGTGCTAATGGTCATATTGTTATGGCCACTGGTCATATTGTTTTACTAATGGTCATATTGTTATGGCCACTGGTCATATTGTTCTGCTAGTGGTCATATTGTTATGGCTACTGGTCATATTGTTCTGCAAGTGGTCATATTGTTATGGCCACTGGTCGTATTGTTATGGCTACTGGTCATATTTTTCTGCTAGTGGTCATATTGTTACGGCTACTGGTCATATTGTTATGGCTACTGGTCATATTGTTATGGCCACTGGTCATATTGTTATGGCCGATGGTCATATTGTTATGGCTACTGGTCATATTCTTCTGGTAATGGTCATATTGTTATAGCCACTGGTCATATTGTTATGGCCACTGGTCATATTCTTATGCTAATGGTCATATTGTTATAGCCACTGGTCATATTGTTATGGCTACTGGTCATATTCTTATGCTAATGGTCATATTGTTATGGCCACTGGTCATAATGTTTTACTAATGGTCATATTGTTACGGCCACTGGTCATATTCTTCTGCAAATGGTCATATTGTTAAGGCTACTGGTCATATTCTTCTGCTAATGGTCATATTGTTATGGCCACTGGTCATATTGTTCTGCTAATGGTCATATTGTTATGGCCACTGGTCATATTGTTCTGCTAGTGGTCATATTGTTATGGCTACTGGTCATATTGTTATGGCCACTGGTCACATTGTTCTGCTAGTGGTCATATTGTTACGGCCACTGGTCATATTGTTTTGCTAATGGTCATATTGTTATGGCCACTGGTCATATTCTTCTGCTATTGGTCATATTGTTATGGCAACTGGTCATATTGTTATGGGCACTGGTCATATTGTTATGGCTACTGGTCATATTCTTCTGCTAGTGGTCATATTGTTATGGCTACTGGTCATATTGTTCTGCTAATGTTGTTATGGTTACTGGTCATATTCTTTTGCTACTGGTCATATTGTTATGGCTACTGGTCATATTGTTATGACAACTGGTCATATTGTTCTGCTAATGGTCATATTGTTATGGCTACTGGTCATATTCTTCTGCTAATAGTCATATAGTTACGGCCACTGGTCATATTCTTCTGCTAATGGTCATATTGTTACAGCCACTGGTCATATTCTTCTGCTAATGGTCATATTGTTATGGCCACTGGTCATATTCTTCTGCTAGTGGTCATATTGTTATGGTCACTGGTCATATTGTTTTGCTAATGGTCATATTGTTATGGCCACTGGTCATATTCTTCTGCTAATGGTCATATTGTTATGGCCACTGGTCATATTGTTCTGCTAGTGGTCATATTGTTATGGCCACTGGTCATATTGTTTTACTAATGGTCATATTGTTCTGGCCACTGGTCATATTCTTATGCTAGTGGTCATATTGTTATAGCCACTGGTCATATTGTTATGGCCACTGGTCATAATGTTTTACTAATGGTCATATTGTTACGGCCACTGGTCATATTGTTTTACTAGTGGTCATATTGTTATGGCCACTGGTCATATTCTTCTGCTAATGGTCATATTGTTATGGCCACTGGTCATATTGTTTTACTAATGGTCATATTGTTACGGCCACTGGTCATATTCTTCTGCTAATGGTCATATTGTTCTGCTAGTGGTCATATTGTTATGGCTACTGGTCATATTGTTCTGCTAGTGGTCATATTGTTATGGCCACTGGTCATATTGTTCTGCTAGTGGTCATATTGTTATGGCCACTGGTCATATTGTTCTGCTAGTGGTCATATTGTTATGGCCACTGGTCATATTGTTTTGCTAATGGTCATATTGTTATGGCCACTGGTCATATTGTTCTGCTAGTGGTGATATTGTTATGGCCACTGGTCGTATTGTTATGGCTACTGCTCATATTGTTCTGCTAGTGGTCATATTGTAATGGCCACTGGTCATATTGTTATGGCCACTGGTCATATTGTTCTGCTAGTGGTCATATTGTTTTACTAATGGTCATATTGTTATGGCCACTGGTCATATTGTTCTGGTAGTGGTCATATTGTTATGGCCACTGGTCATATTGTTATGGCTACTGGTCATATTCTTCTGCTAGTGGTCATATTGTTATGGCTACTGGTCATATTCTTATGCTAATGGTCATATTGTTATGGCCACTGGTCATAATGTTTTACTAATGGTCATATTGTTACGGCCACTGGTCATATTCTTCTGCGAATGGTCATATTGTTAAGGCTACTGGTCATATTCTTCTGCTAATGGTCATATTGTTATGGCTACTGGTCATATTGTTTTACTAATGGTCATATTGTTATGGCCACTGGTCATATTGCTATGGCCGATGGTCATATTGTTATGGCCACTGGTCATATTGTTATGGCCGATGGTCATATTGTTATGGCTACTGGTCATATTCTCCTGCTAATGGTCATATTGTTATGGCCACTGGTCATATTCTTCTGCTAATGGTCATATTGTTTTGCTAATGGTCATATTGTTACGGCCACTTGTCATATTCTTCTGCTAATGGTCATATTGTTATGGCCACTGGTCGTATTGTTCTGCTAGTGGTCATATTGTTATGTCCACTGGTCGTATTCTTCTGCTATTGGTCATATTGTTATGGCTACTGGTCATATTGTTGTGCTAATGGTCATATTGTTGTGGCCACTGGTCATATTGTTTTACTAATGGTCATATTGTTATTGCTACTGGTCATATTGTTATGGCCGATGGTCATATTGTTATGGCTACTGGTCATATTCTTCTGCTACTGGTCATATTGTTATGGCTACTTGTCATATTGTTATGGCTACTGGTCACATTGTTCTGCTAGTGGTCAAATTGTTATGACTACTGGTCATATTCTTCTGCTAGTGGTCATATTCTTATGATAATGGTCATATTGTTATAGCCACTGGTCATATTGTTATGGCCACTGGTCATATTCTTATGCTAATGGTCATATTGTTTTGCTAATGGTCATATTGTTACGGCCACTTGTCATATTCTTCTGCTAATGGTCATATTGTTATGGCCACTGGTCGTATTGTTCTGCTAGTGGTCATATTGTTATGTCCACTGGTCGTATTCTTCTGCTATTGGTCATATTGTTATGGCTACTGGTCATATTGTTGTGCTAATGGTCATATTGTTGTGGCCACTGGTCATATTGTTTTACTAATGGTCATATTGTTATTGCTACTGGTCATATTGTTATGGCCGATGGTCATATTGTTATGGCTACTGGTCATATTCTTCTGCTACTGGTCATATTGTTATGGCTACTTGTCATATTGTTATGGCTACTGGTCACATTGTTCTGCTAGTGGTCAAATTGTTATGACTACTGGTCATATTCTTCTGCTAGTGGTCATATTCTTATGATAATGGTCATATTGTTATAGCCACTGGTCATATTGTTATGGCTACTGGTCATATTCTTATGCTAATGGTCATATTGTTATGGCTACTGGTCATATTGTTCTGCAAGTGGTCATATTGTTATGGCCACTGGTAGTATTGTTATGGCTACTGGTCATATTGTTCTGCTAGTGGTCATATTGTTACGGCTACTGGTCATATTGTTTTACTAATGGTGATATTGTTATGGCCACTGGTCATATTGTTTTACTAATGGTCATATTGTTATGGCCGATGGTCATATTGTTATGGCTACTGGTCATATTCTTCTGCTAATGGTCATATTGTTATGGCCACTGGTCATATTGTTCTGCTAATGGTCATATTGTTATGGCCGCTGGTCATATTGTTCTGCTAGTGCTCATATTGTTACGGCTACTGGTCATATTGTTTTGCTAATGGTCATATTGTTATGGCCACTGGTCATATTCTTCTGCTATTGGTCATATTGTTATGGCAACTGGTCATATTGTTATGGGCACTGGTCGTATTGTTATGGCTACTGGTCATATTCTTCTGCTAGTGGTCATATTGTTATGGCTACTGGTCATATTGTTCTGCTAATGGTCATATTGTTTTACTAATGGTCATATTGTTATGGTTACTGGTCATATTCTTTTGCTACTGGTCACATTGTTCTGCTAGTGGTCATATTGTTACGGCTACTGGTCATATTGTTTTGCTAATGGTCATATTGTTATGGCCACTGGTCATATTCTTCTGCTATTGGTCATATTGTTATGGCAACTGGTCATATTGTTATGGGCACTGGTCATATTGTTATGGCTACTGGTCATATTCTTATGCTAATGGTCATATTGTTATGGCTACTGGTCATATTGTTGTGCTAATGGTCATATTGTTATGGCCACTGGTCATATTGTTTTACTAATGGTCATATTGTTATGGCCACTGGTCATATTGTTCTGCTAGTGGTCATATTGTTATGGCCACTGGTCATATTGTTCTGCTAGTGGTCATATTGTTATGGCTACTGGTCATATTGTTCTGCAAGTGGTCATATTGTTATGGCCACTGGTCGTATTGTTATGGCTACTGGTCATATTTTTCTGCTAGTGGTCATATTGTTACGGCTACTGGTCATATTGTTATGGCTACTGGTCATATTGTTATGGCCACTGGTCATATTGTTATGGCCGATGGTCATATTGTTATGGCTACTGGTCATATTCTTCTGCTAATGGTCATATTGTTATAGCCACTGGTCATATTGTTATGGCCACTGGTCATATTCTTATGCTAATGGTCATATTGTTATAGCCACTGGTCATATTGTTATGGCTACTGGTCATATTCTTATGCTAATGGTCATATTGTTATGGCCACTGGTCATAATGTTTTACTAATGGTCATATTGTTACGGCCACTGGTCATATTCTTCTGCAAATGGTCATATTGTTAAGGCTACTGGTCATATTCTTCTGCTAATGGTCATATTGTTATGGCCACTGGTCATATTGTTCTGCTAATGGTCATATTGTTATGGCCACTGGTCATATTGTTCTGCTAGTGGTCATATTGTTATGGCTACTGGTCATATTGTTATGGCCACTGGTCACATTGTTCTGCTAGTGGTCATATTGTTACGGCCACTGGTCATATTGTTTTGCTAATGGTCATATTGTTATGGCCACTGGTCATATTCTTCTGCTATTGGTCATATTGTTATGGCAACTGGTCATATTGTTATGGGCACTGGTCATATTGTTATGGCTACTGGTCATATTCTTCTGCTAGTGGTCATATTGTTATGGCTACTGGTCATATTGTTCTGCTAATGTTGTTATGGTTACTGGTCATATTCTTTTGCTACTGGTCATATTGTTATGGCTACTGGTCATATTGTTATGACAACTGGTCATATTGTTCTGCTAATGGTCATATTGTTATGGCCACTGGTCATATTGTTATGGCTACTGGTCATATTCTTCTGCTAATAGTCATATAGTTACGGCCACTGGTCATATTGTTATGGCCACTGGTCATATTCTTCTGCTAATGGTCATATTGTTACAGCCACTGGTCATATTCTTCTGCTAATGGTCATATTGTTATGGCCACTGGTCATATTCTTCTGCTAGTGGTCATATTGTTATGGTCACTGGTCATATTGTTTTGCTAATGGTCATATTGTTATGGCCACTGGTCATATTCTTCTGCTAATGGTCATATTGTTATGGCCACTGGTCATATTGTTCTGCTAGTGGTCATATTGTTATGGCCACTGGTCATATTGTTTTACTAATGGTCATATTGTTCTGGCCACTGGTCATATTCTTATGCTAGTGGTCATATTGTTATAGCCACTGGTCATATTGTTATGGCCACTGGTCATAATGTTTTACTAATGGTCATATTGTTACGGTCACTGGTCATATTGTTTTACTAATGGTCATATTGTTATGGCCACTGGTCATATTCTTCTGGTAATGGTCATATTGTTATGGCCACTGGTCATATTGTTTTACTAATGGTCATATTGTTACGGCCACTGGTCATATTCTTCTGCTAATGGTCATATTGTTCTGCTAGTGGTCATATTGTTATGGCTACTGGTCATATTGTTCTGCTAGTGGTCATATTGTTATGGCCACTGGTCATATTGTTCTGCTAGTGGTCATATTGTTATGGCCACTGGTCATATTGTTCTGCTAGTGGTCATATTGTTATGGCCACTGGTCATATTGTTTTGCTAATGGTCATAATGTTATGGCCACTGGTCATATTGTTCTGCTAGTGGTGATATTGTTATGGCCACTGGTCGTATTGTTATGGCTACTGCTCATATTGTTCTGCTAGTGGTCATATTGTAATGGCCACTGGTCATATTGTTATGGCCACTGGTCATATTGTTCTGCTAGTGGTCATATTGTTATGGCCACTGGTCATAATGTTTTACTAATGGTCATATTGTTACGGCCACTGGTCATATTGTTTTACTAATGGTCATATTGTTATGGCCACTGGTCATATTCTTCTGCTAATGGTCATATTGTTATGGCCACTGGTCATATTGTTTTACTAATGGTCATATTGTTACGGCCACTGGTCATATTCTTCTGCTAATGGTCATATTGTTCTGCAAGTGGTCATATTGTTATGGCTACTGGTCATATTGTTCTGCTAGTGGTCATATTGTTATGGCCACTGGTCGTATTGTTATGGCCACTGGTCATATTGTTCTGCTAGTGGTCCTATTGTTATGGCCACTGGTCATATTGTTCTGCTAGTGGTCATATTGTTATGGCCACTGGTCATATTCTTCTGCTAATGGTCATATTGTTATGGCTACTGGTCATATTGTTATGGCCAGTGGTCATATTGTTCTGCTAATGGTCATATTGTTATGGCCACTGGTCATATTGTTCTGCTAGTGGTCATATTGTTATGGCTACTGGTCATATTGTTCTGCTAATGGTCATATTGTTATGGCCACTGGTCATATTGTTTTACTAATGGTCATATTGATATGGCTACTGGTGATATTGTTATGGCCACTGGTCATATTGTTATGGCCGATGGTCATATTGTTATGGCTACTGGTCATATTCTTCTGCTAACGGTCATATTGTTATGGCCACTGGTCATATTGTTCTGCTAGTGGTCATATTGTTACGGCTACTGGTCATATTGTTTTGCTAATGGTCATATTGTTATGGCCACTGATCATATTCTTCTGCTATTGGTCATATTGTTATGGCTACTGGTCATATTGTTTTGCTAATGGTCATATTGTTATGGCCACTGGTCATATTGTTTTACTAATTGTCATATTGTCATGGCTACTGGTCATATTGTTATGGCCACTGGTCATATTGTTCTGCTAATGGTCATATTGTTATGGCCACTGGTCATATTCTTCTGCTAGTGGTCATATTGTTATGGCTACTGGTCATATTGTTCTGCTTATGGTCATATTGTTATGGCCACTGGTCATATTGTTTTACTAATGGTCATATTGTTATGGCTACTGGTCATATTGTTATGGCCGATGGTCATATTGTTATGGCTACTGGTCATATTCTTCTGCTACTGGTCATATTGTTATGGCTACTCGTCATGTTATGGCTACTGGTCATATTGTTCTGCTAGTGGTCATATTGTTATGGCTACTGGTCATATTCTTCTGCTAGTGGTCATATTCTTATGATAATGGTCATATTGTTATAGCCACTGGTCATATTGTTATGGCTACTGGTCATATTCTTATGCTAATGGTCATATTGTTATGGCTACTGGTCATATTGTTGTGCTAATGGTCATATTGTTATGGCCACTGGTCATATTGTTTTACTAATGGTCATATTGTTCTGCTAGTGGTCATATTGTTATGGCTACTGGTCATATTGTTCTGCAAGTGGTCATATTGTTATGGCCACTGGTCATATTGTTCTGCTAGTGGTCATATTGTTATGGCCACTGGTCATATTGTTTTACTAATGGTCATATTGTTATGGCCACTGGTCATATTGTTCTGCTAGTGGTCATATTGTTATTGCCACTGGTCATATTGTTTTACTAATGGTCATATTGTTATGGCTACTGGTCATATTCTTATGCTAATGGTCATATTGTTATAGCCACTGGTCATATTGTTATGGCCACTGGTCATAATGTTTTACTAATGGTCATATTGTTACGGCCACTGGTCATATTGTTTTACTAATGGTCATATTGTTATGGCCACTGGTCATATTCTTCTGCTAATGGTCATATTGTTATGGCCACTGGTCATATTGTTTTACTAATGGTCATATTGTTACGGCCACTGGTCATATTCTTCTGCTAATGGTCATATTGTTCTGCTAGTGGTCATATTGTTATGGCTACTGGTCATATTGTTCTGCTAGTGGTCATATTGTTATGGCCACTGGTCGTATTGTTATGGCCACTGGTCATATTGTTCTGCTAGTGGTCATATTGTTATGGCCACTGGTCATATTGTTATGCTAATGGTCATATTGTTATGGCCACTGGTCATATTGTTCTGCTAGTGGTCATATTGTTATGGCCACTGGTCATATTGTTATGGCTACTGGTCATATTCTTCTGCTAGTGGTCATATTGTTATGGCTACTGGTCATATTCTTATGCTAATGGTCATATTGTTATAGCCACTGGTCATATTTTTATGGCCACTGGTCATAATGTTTTACTAATGGTCATATTGTTACGGCCACTGGTCATATTGTTTTACTAATGGTCATATTGTTACGGCCACTGGTCATATTCTTCTGCTAATGGTCATATTGTTATGGCTACTGGTCATATTCTTCTGCTAATGGTCATATTGTTATGGCCACTGGTCATATTGTTCTGCTAATGGTCATATTGTTATGGCCACTGGTCATATTGTTCTGCTAGTGGTCATATTGTTATGGCTACTGGTCATATTGTTCTGCTAATGGTCATATTGTTATGGCCACTGGTCATATTGTTTTACTAATGGTCATATTGTTATGGCCACTGGTCATATTCTTCTGCTAATGGTCATATTGTTAAGGCTACTGGTCATATTGTTATGGCCACTGGTCATATTCTTCTGCTAATGGTCATATTGTTATGGCCACTGGTCATATTGTTTTACTAATGGTCATATTGTTATGGCCACTGGTCATATTGTTTTACTAATGGTCATATTGTTATGGCTACTGGTCATATTGTTCTACTTATGGTCATATTGTTATGGCCACTGGTCATATTGTTTTACTAATGGTCATATTGTTATGGCTACTGGTCATATTGTTATGGCCAATGGTCATATTGTTATGGCTACTGGTCATATTCTTCTGCTAGTGGTCATATTGTTATGGCTACTGGTCATATTGTTCTGCTTATGGTCATATTGTTATGGCTACTTGTCATATTGTTATGGCTACTGGTCATATTGTTCTGCTAGTGGTCATATTGTTATGGCTACTGGTCATATTCTTCTGCTAGTGGTCATATTCTTATGATAATGGTCATATTGTTATAGCCACTGGTCATATTTTTATGGCTACTGGTCATATTCTTATGCTAATGGTCATATTGTTATGGCTACTGGTCATATTGTTGTGCTAATGGTCATATTGTTATGGCCACTGGTCATATTGTTTTACTAATGGTCATATTGTTATGGCCACTGGTCATATTCTTCTGCTAATGGTCATATTGTTAAGGCTACTGGTCATATTCTTCTGCTAATGGTCATATTGTTATGGCCACTGGTCATATTGTTTTACTAATGGTCATATTGTTATGACCACTGGTCATATTGTTCTGCTAGTGGTCATATTGTTATGGCTACGGGTCATATTCTTCTGCTAATGGTCATATTGGTACGGCCACTGGTCATATTCTGCTAATGGTCATATTGTTACGGGTACTGGTCATATTCTTCTGCTAATGGTCATATTGTTATGGCCACTGGTCATATTGTTTTACTAATGGTCATATTGTTATGGCCACTGGTCATATTCTTCTGCTAATGGTCATATTGTTATGGCCACTGGTCATATTGTTTTACTAATGGTCATATTGTTACGGCCACTGGTCATATTCTTCTGCTAATGGTCATATTGTTCTGCTAGTGGTCATATTGTTATGGCTACTGGTCATATTGTTCTGCTAGTGGTCATATTGTTATGGCCACTGGTCGTATTGTTATGGCCACTGGTCATATTGTTCTGCTAGTGGTCATATTGTTCTGCTAGTGGTCATATTGTTATGGCCACTGGTCATATTGTTATGCTAATGGTCATATTGTTATGGCCACTGGTCATATTGTTCTGCTAGTGGTCATATTGTTATGGCCACTGGTCATATTGTTATGGCTACTGGTCATATTCTTCTGCTAGTGGTCATATTGTTATGGCTACTGGTCATATTCTTCTGCTAATGGTCATATTGTTATGGCCACTGGTCATATTGTTCTGCTAACTGGTCATAATGTTTTACTAATGGTCATATTGTTACGGCCACTGTTCATATTGTTTTACTAATGGTCATATTGTTACGGCCACTGGTCATATTCTTCTGCTAATGGTCATATTGTTATGGCTACTGGTCATATTCTTCTGCTAATGGTCATATTGTTATGGCCACTGGTCATATTGTTCTGCTAATGGTCATATTGTTATGGCCACTGGTCATATTGTTCTGCTAGTGGTCATATTGTTATGGCTACTGGTCATATTGTTCTGCTAATGGTCATATTGTTATGGCCACTGGTCATATTGTTTTACTAATGGTCATATTGTTATGGCCACTGGTCATATTCTTCTGCTAATGGTCATATTGTTAAGGCTACTGGTCATATTGTTATGGCCACTGGTCATATTCTTCTGCTAATGGTCATATTGTTATGGCCACTGGTCATATTGTTTTACTAATGGTCATATTGTTATGGCCACTGGTCATATTGTTTTACTAATGGTCATATTGTTATGGCTACTGGTCATATTGTTCTGCTTGTGGTCATATTGTTATGGCCACTGGTCATATTGTTTTACTAATGGTCATATTGTTATGGCTACTGGTCATATTGTTATGGCCAATGGTCATATTGTTATGGCTACTGGTCATATTCTTCTGCTAGTGGTCATATTGTTATGGCTACTGGTCATATTGTTCTGCTTATGGTCATATTGTTATGGCTACTGGTCATATTGTTCTGCTAGTGGTCATATTGTTATGGCTACTGGTCATATTCTTCTGCTAGTGGTCATATTCTTATGATAATGGTCATATTGTTATAGCCACTGGTCATATTTTTATGGCTACTGGTCATATTCTTATGCTAATGGTCATATTGTTATGGCTACTGGTCATATTGTTGTGCTAATGGTCATATTGTTATGGCCACTGGTCATATTGTTTTACTAATGGTCATATTGTTATGGCCACTGGTCATATTCTTCTGCTAATGGTCATATTGTTAAGGCTACTGGTCATATTCTTCTGCTAATGGTCATATTGTTATGGCCACTGGTCATATTGTTTTACTAATGGTCATATTGTTATGACCACTGGTCATATTGTTCCGCTAGTGGTCATATTGTTATGGCTACGGGTCATATTCTTCTGCTAATGGTCATATTGGTACGGCCACAGGTCATATTCTGCTAATGGTCATATTGTTACGGGTACTGGTCATATTCTTCTGCTAATGGTCATATTGTTATGGCCACTGGTCATATTGTTCTACTAATGGTCATATTATTATGGCCACTGGTCATATTGTTTTAATAATTGTCATATTGTCATGGCTACTGGTCATATTGTTATGGCCACTGGTCATATTGTTATGCTAATGGTCATATTGTTATGGCCACTGGTCATATTCTTCTGCTAGTGGTCATATTGTTATGGCTACTGGTCATATTGTTCTGCTTATGGTCATATTGTTATGGCCACTGGTCATATTGTTTTACTAATGGTCATATTGTTATGGCTACTGGTCATATTGTTATGGCCGATGTTCATATTGTTATGGCTATTGGTCATATTCTTCTGCTACTGGTCATATTGTTATGGCTACTTGTCATATTGTTATGGCTACTGGTCATATTGTTCTGCTAGTGGTCATATTGTTATGGCTACTGGTCATATTCTTCTGCTAGTGGTCATATTCTTATGATAATGGTCATATTGTTATAGCCACTGGTCATATTGTTATGGCTACTGGTCATATTCTTATGCTAATGGTCATATTGTTATGGCCACTGGTCATATTCTTCTGCTAGTGGTCATATTGTTATGGCTACTGGTCATATTGTTCTGCTTATGGTCATATTGTTATGGCCATTGGTCATATTGTTCTACTAATGGTCATATTGTTATGGCTACTGGTCATATTGTTATGGCCGATGGTCATATTGTTATGGCTACTGGTCATATTCTTCTGCTACTGGTCATATTGTTATGGCTACTTGTCATATTGTTATGGCTACTGGTCATATTGTTCTGCTAGTGGTCATATTGTTATGGCCACTGGTCATATTGTTCTGCTAATGGTCATATTATTATGGCCACTGGTCATATTGTTTTACTAATTGTCATATTGTCATGGCTACTGGTCATATTGTTATGGCCACTGGTCATATTCTTCTGCTAGTGGTCATATTGTTATGGCTACTGGTCATATTGTTCTGCTTATGGTCATATTGTTATGGCTACTTGTCATATTGTTATGGCTACTGGTCATATTGTTCTGCTAGTGGTCATATTGTTATGGCTACTGGTCATATTCTTCTGCTAGTGGTCATATTCTTATGATAATGGTCATATTGTTATAGCCACTGGTCATATTTTTATGGCTACTGGTCATATTCTTATGCTAATGGTCATATTGTTATGGCTACTGGTCATATTGTTGTGCTAATGGTCATATTGTTATGGCCACTGGTCATATTGTTTTACTAATGGTCATATTGTTATGGCCACTGGTCATATTCTTCTGCTAATGGTCATATTGTTAAGGCTACTGGTCATATTCTTCTGCTAATGGTCATATTGTTATGGCCACTGGTCATATTGTTTTACTAATGGTCATATTGTTATGACCACTGGTCATATTGTTCTGCTAGTGGTCATATTGTTATGGCTAATGGTCATATTTTTATGGCCACTGGTCATATTGTTTTACTAATGGTCATATTGTTGTGCTAATGGTCATATTGTTATGGCCACTGGTCATATTGTTTTACTAATGGTCATATTGTTACGGCCACTGGTCATATTGTTCTGCTAGTGGTCATATTGTTATGGCTACTGGTCATATTGTTCTGCTAGTGGTCATATTGTTCTGCTAGTGGTCATATTGTTATGGCCACTGGTCATATTGTTCTGCTAATGGTCATATTGTTATGTCCCCTTGCCATATTGTTTTACTAATGGTCATATTATTAAGGCCACTGGTCATATTGTTCTGCCTACTGGTCATATTATTATGGCCACTGGTCATATTGTTTTACTAATGGTCTTATTGTTATGGCTACTGGTCATATTGTTATGGCTACTGGTCATATTCTTTTGCTACTGGACATATTGTTATGGCTACTGGTCATATTGTTCTGCTAGTGGTCATATTGTTATGGCTACGGGTCATATTCTTCTGCTAATGGTCATATTGTTACGGCCACTGGTCATATTCTTCTGCTAATGGTCATATCGTTACGGCTACTGGTGATATTCTTCTGCTAATGGTCATATTGTTATGGCCACTGGTCATATTCTTCTGCTAATGGTCATATTGTTAAGGCTACTGGTCATATTGTTTTACTAATGGTCATATTGTTATGGCCACTGGTCATATCCTTCTGCTAATGGTCATATTGTTAAGGCTACTGGTCATATTGTTATGGCCACTGGTCATATTGTTATGGCTACTGGTCATATTGTTCCGCTAATGGTCATATTTTTATGGCCACTGGTCATATTGTTTTACTAATGGTCATATTGTTGTGCTAATGGTCATTTTGTTATGGCCACTGGTCATATTCTTCTGCTAATGGTCATATTGTTATGGCCACTGGTCATATTGTTTTACTAATGGTCATATTGTTACGGCCACTGGTCATATTCTTCTGCTAATGGTCATATTGTTATGGCCACTGGTCATATTGTTCTGCTAGTGGTCATATTGTTCTGCTAGTGGTCATATTGTTATGGTCACTGATCGTATTGTTATGGCTACTGGTCATATTGTTCTGCTAGTGGTCATATTGTTATGGCCACTGGTCATATTGTTATGGCCACTGGTCATATTGTTTTACTAATGGTCTTATTGTTATGGCTACTGGTCATATTCTTTTGCTACTGGTCATATTGTTATGGCTACTGGTCATATTCTTTTGCTACTGGTCATATTTTTATGGGTACTGGTCATATTGTTCTGCTAGTGGTCATATTGTTATGGCTACGGGTCATATTCTTCTGCTAATGGTCATATTGTTACGGCTACTGGTCATATTCTTCTGCTAATGGTCATATTGTTATGGCCACTGGTCATATTGTTTTACTAATGGTCATATTGTTATGGCTACTGGTCATATTGTTCTGCTAATGGTCATATTCTTCTGCTAGTTGTTATATTGTTATGGCTACTGGTCATATTGTTCTGCCTACTGGTCATATTCTTCTGCTAATGGTCATATTGTTATGGCCACTGGTCATATTGTTTTACTAATGGTCATATTGTTACGGCCACTGGTCATATTCTTCTGCTAATGGTCATATTGTTATGGCCACTGGTCATATTGTTCTGCTAGTGGTCATATTGTTCTGCTAGTGGTCATATTGTTATGGTCACTGATCGTATTGTTATGGCTACTGGTCATATTGTTCTGCTAGTGGTCATATTGTTATGGCCACTGGTCATATTGTTATGGCCACTGGTCATATTGTTTTACTAATGGTCTTATTGTTATGGCTACTGGTCATATTCTTTTGCTACTGGTCATATTGTTATGGCTACTGGTCATATTCTTTTGCTACTGGTCATATTTTTATGGGTACTGGTCATATTGTTCTGCTAGTGGTCATATTGTTATGGCTACGGGTCATATTCTTCTGCTAATGGTCATATTGTTACGGCTACTGGTCATATTCTTCTGCTAATGGTCATATTGTTATGGCCACTGGTCATATTGTTTTACTAATGGTCATATTGTTATGGCTACTGGTCATATTGTTCTGCTAATGGTCATATTCTTCTGCTAGTTGTCATATTGTTATGGCTACTGGTCATATTGTTCTGCCTACTGGTCATATTCTTATGCTAATGGTCATATTGTTATGGCTACTGGTCATATTGTTATGGCTACTAGTCATATTCTTCTGCTAATGGTCATATTGTTATGGCTACTGGTCATATTGTTCCGCTAATGGTCATATTTTTATGGCCACTGGTCATATTGTTTTACTAATGGTCATATTGTTGTGCTAATGGTCATTTTGTTATGGCCACTGGTCATATTCTTCTGCTAATGGTCATATTGTTATGGCCACTGGTCATATTGTTTTACTAATGGTCATATTGTTACGGCCACTGGTCATATTCTTCTGCTAATGGTCATATTGTTATGGCCACTGGTCATATTGTTCTGCTAGTGGTCATATTGTTCTGCTAGTGGTCATATTGTTATGGTCACTGATCGTATTGTTATGGCTACTGGTCATATTGTTCTGCTAGTGGTCATATTGTTATGGCCACTGGTCATATTGTTATGGCTACTGGTCATATTGTTCTGCTAATGGTCATATTCTTCTGCTAGTTGTCATATTGTTATGGCTACTGGTCATATTGTTCTGCCTACTGGTCATATTCTTATGCTAATGGTCATATTGTTATGGCTACTGGTCATATTGTTATGGCTACTAGTCATATTCTTCTGCTAATGGTCATATTGTTATGGCCACTGGTCATATTGTTATGGCTACTGGTCATATTATTATGGCTAGTGGTCATATTGTTTTACTAATGGTCATATTGTTATGGCTACAGGTCATATTGTTATGGCCGCTGGTCATATTGTTCTGCTAATGGTCATATTGTTCTGCTAGTGGTCATATTGTTATGGCTACTAGTCATATTGTTATGGCCAATGGTCATATTGTTATGGCTACTGGTCATATTCTTCTGCTAATGGTCATATTGTTATGGCCACTGGTCATATTGTTCTGCTAGTGGTCATATTGTTATGGCTACTGGTCATATTGTTCTGCTAGTGGTCATATTGTTATGGCCACTGGTCATATTGTTTTACTAATGGTCATATTGTTATGGCCGATGGTCATATTGTTATGGCTACTGGTCATATTCTTCTGCTAATGGTCATATCGTTACGGCTACTGGTCATATTCTTCTGCTAGTGGTCATATTATTATGGCTACTGGTCATATCGTTACGGCTACTGGTCATATTGTTTTACTAATGGTCATATTGTTATGGCTACAGGTCATATTGTTATGGCCGCTGGTCATATTGTTCTGCTAATGGTCATATTGTTATGGCCACTGGTCATATTGTTTTACTAATGGTCATATTGTTATGGCTACTGGTCATATTCTTCTGCTAATGGTCATATCGTTACGGCTACTGGTCATATTCTTCTGCTAGTGGTCATATTGTTATGGCCACTGGTCATATTGTTATGGCTACTGGTCATATTGTTCTGCTAATGGTCATATTGTTATGGTCACTGGTCATATTCTTCTGCTAGTGGTCATATTGTTATGGCCACTGGTCATATTCTTCTGCTAATGGTCATATTGTTATGGCCACTGGTCATATTCTTCTGCTAGTGGTCATATTGTTACGGCTACTGGTCATATTCTTCTGCTAATGGTCATATTGTTCTGCTAGTGGTCATATTCTTCTGCTAATGGTCATATTGTTACGGCTACTGGTCATATTGTTCTGCTAATTGTCATATCGTTACGGCTACTGGTAATATTGTTATGGCTACTGGTCATATTCTTATAGCAATGGTCATATTCTTCTGCTAGTGGTCATACTGTTATGGCTACTTGTGATATTGCTATGGCTACTAGTCACATTGTTATGGCTACCGGTCATAGCATACGCAACCAACCAAAATGTTATCCAAAGGAGTTGAATCAAGTGCAGCTGGATTTGGTATATATCCGTTTAGACGTTTCGCCTCTCATCCAAGAGGCTTCCTCAGTTCGTGCCTTTCTGACTAGACCAAGCTAGTCTGACTGGCTGGTGAAGAAACTCAGATATTTATCCTCTTTGGAGTCATTGTCAGAGCTATAGATGTCCATGGCTCTTTGTGTCCAGATGTTTACCAACGCCCGTCGCTAACAGAGCCATAGATATGAGTGGCTCTTTTGTGTAGCGATGTTTTGCCGCGCCCGTCGTTATCGGAGCTATTGATTTGCATTTGTTTAGCAGCGACGGTCGTTGGGGGTGTTAGCCTCGACTTCATTATTCAGCGGTCATGAGAGTCGTTGGAGCCGTTAGTGACCGACTGTTGTTCTTGGAGGCTAGGCTTCTTGAGTCTCCTGGGTAGAGATGAAAGGATGGCATTCTAAGTGGGAGATAGGTGGTGTCGCAGACCTCCTCCTCTGTTGAGGGATGGTTTTTCCAGTTTCGCATAGATGGCCTCCTTCACCCCTCTTTCAAACCATCTATGGGAAAAGCAATCTGGTGTATGCTGTACAATGCAATGAGGATTGTACTGACCTATACATAGGAGAAACCAAACAACCACTACACAAACGGATGGCCCAACACAGAAGGCCAAACTCCTCAGGACAAGACTCAGCAGTCTATCTACAGCTAAAGGAGACGACACACTCCTTCGAGGACAGCAACGTACACATTTTGGACAGAGACGATAGATGGTTTGAAAGAGGGGTGAATGAAGCCATCTATGCGAAACTGGAAAAACCATCCCTCAACAGAGGAGGAGGTCTGCGACACCACCTATCTCCCACTTACAATGCCGTCCTTTCATCTCTACCCAGGAGACTCAAGAAGCCTAGCCTCCAAGAACAACAGTCGGTCACTAACGGCTCCAACTCTCATGACCACTGAATAATGAAGTCGAAACTAACACCCCCCCCCAACGACCGTCGCTGCTAAACAAATGCAAATCAATAGCTCCGATAACGACGGGCGCGGCCAAACATCGGTACACAAAAGAGCCACTCGTATCTATGGCTCTGTTAGCGGCGGGCGTTGGTAAACATCGGGACACAAAGAGCCATGGACATCTATAGCTCTGACAACGACTCCAAGAGGATCAATTCACCAGCCAGTCAGACTAGCTTGGTCTAGTCAGAAAGGCACAAACTGAGGAAGCCTCTTGGATGAGAGGCGAAACGTCTTCACGGATATTTACCAAGTCCAGTTGCACTTGATTCAACTCCTTTGGATAACCATGACCTGGATGAATGAGAACATTCACAGACAGCCAAAATGTTAGTGAATAAAACGTCACTTGAGACAAGTTGGACCGGGAATCCTAAAAGCAACGCATTTGACATTCATAAGCAACCTGCGACATACATTTCATTAGCTTACCTTTTTATTAAAGTAGTATAAACATGTTTCCAGGACGTGTTGATTTCTAGAAATATACTGTTGAGTTTCGGTTCATTTCTTAAACCGTGTCGTCATTACTGCCTTCATGGACTCACAAAAGTCACGTTGTGCTATGGGATGACCACACAACCCTTATAAATATGATGGGAATGTTACTACGTTCTGCCATCCATTAAGAACTCCATTTGAAGCTGTTCTTTAGTTTAAATCTACTGACTACGCGACCTCTTGAAAGACCTGCCATCTGGGTGAACCAGCAGGTGTATTCTATTACTAACTAGCAAAACTGAAATATCCCGTTGGATCAGTGAAGTTATCTGATCTGATCTTAACTTACCTTATGACTGCGACCAGCGCAGAAATCAGTCTCATTTTGTAAATGACAAAAGTAAAAAAACAGACAAACAAACTTTTTCAGCGAACTTAATTACCCAAACTGCTGTGCTCCATTCTATTCCTTCCCTACACCATTTCCCCTGTAGTCCGTCCACATAACAAGTCCCCGGCTGTAGCCCCCAAAGCCTGATAAAAGGTTCCTAGTCCCTCACCTGTCGCTGCCTAAATGGGGGGTGGCTCCGCCTCCTCCGGTTCTTCTTCTTCTAATTTTAATGACTGCTTGAAAACAACTTTGTGGCGTACTACGGCCACTCGCTGAACAGGAGTACGAATCGGAAGACAAAAAAACAAACAAAAGAAAAACAACAAATTTTAAAAAAATCATACAGTCAGCGTAACGCTTATCAAGTCAATATTCTTATTTCAAAGTACTAGTTTGTAAATAAGCACATTACATAAATTAGTAACAATTTTTGTAACTAATTTGAGATGAGACCATTGAACTGATAAGCGTTACACGGAGCCAGCTGTCCTCTACTGAGGATAAAAAGCCTCCATGTTAAAGCCAGACATCTATTTCCAAGCTGTACTGTTTACAGTTTTGACATCTTTTTGACTTATCAGAAAGTGTTACCACCAAGTGTTATCAGCACTGATAAAAACTACTGAGTTCTAACAAAAAGGGGACAGACTATCCATCCATCCATCCATCCATTATCTTAACCGCTTATCCTGCTCTCAGGGTCGCGGGGATGCTGGAGCCTATCCCAGCAGTCATATTCAAATAAATAGGTTGTAATTTGAAAGTGCAAATGCAGTGTAACAGCTGCAATCTATTCTCTCATTTAACTATTTAACATTAAGATCACTGAGTAAATTGAATTGCATTTTCATGCTTGCTCTACACAGCGATTAACCAATTTCCAATTTCAGCCAGTGGATATTATTTAATATGGAAGTTTTTTTTGGCCTCTTTATTCAAATTGCAATGTATTTTCCATAATTGTACACATGAAAAAAATCAAATTTGGATTATTTCAACTCAATTAACATTTTGTCCCAAATATTCTTTATTAATGGAGATATCCTCATCTATCATCTTTGTTCATCTCCAACTATCTTTGTTGTCAGTGGTGATAACACTTATAAAGTAAACGGTACATCTTGGGTGCAGATGACTGTGAGAAGCTGCTGCATGTACCATCAGTCATTGGCTTGATCAGTGAAGCCTCAATAGAGGGAAGATAGCCGTTGTGAAATTTAACAAGTTGTGTAAAAACCCTCCTCACAGAGCAAACACAGGTGCACAGAGAGAGGCCACGCCTGCATTACATGCAAATACCCGAATTCATAGTAGCTCCTACAGGAGCTCTGTGATCTGAGGAACTTCTCAGGCAGAAATGGTCTCGTACGTAGGGAGGTTTGTGAGGAGGGGGCTCAGGCTGCTCACATAACAGACACACACACACACACACACACACACACACACACACACACACACACGACGGTAGAATTTCAGCCAGCTGTGTTTTCCTGTCTCATACCCCCCCCCCCTTCCCTCACCACCTCTCTGGAGAGTCAGGGCATGTCTCACCCTCATCCACTACTTTGGGCGTGGTTATTTGTTATACCAGTTACTGATGACAGAGAGACTCGCACCACCGACCTCAATGTTCACCGACAGACTGAGGCTGACACTGTCCATTACACCACTGTTCATACTATTGGAGAAATAAATTTTTTTTTACACAGTTGAATCTGATCCAATCTCAAGCCACTTATTCGACAACTTTGATAATAAACTGTAATACACTTTTGCAGGTTACGGGTCAGTCCAATCTTCAGTGTGTACTGAGAGCCAGCATTCAGATGATCTGCTCTGTATAACCACAAAACAAGGATAATAGTTTTATGTACCAGTTTATACCACGCAACTAAAGTAGGTCTGAGTATTCATGACAACAATTATCAGAATTATTTATACTGGCCACCATTGTGACACAGACAAATATTCATTTTTTCTGACAGTGTGGGATTATATACAAATAACTGTGCAGACTTCAACAATTTCACTTCACATCATCAGTTTTACAGTATTCTCTTTAATGAACAATCACAATTACAGCAATTACAATTATTCTGTTTGTTAATCTGTTACTCTACCGGCAAATTGTGACACCCTTCTGAGGCCAACAAAGGTTGTTTTTTTTTTTTTTTATTGAACTACAGCGCAGCAGATTTTAATGCCTCGTCATGTACGAACAAGTGAAAGCCCGTTTATCAGGTTGGATTTAACAGAATATCAGTAAAATTACCGCTGCGTTAAAACCACAGGCGACCTTGCGACCACGAGGGGAGACAACTATGATCGGGTGCGTTTCCAAAGAAAGATTTGGGGAGACATTTGAAAACAACACACTCAGCTTTCTACCCTGGGGGGGGGGGAAAGAATAAGTCACTTAATGTAGGCGAGCAATCCTCTTGACCGCTTTCTTGCCCGTGGCCCACGTGCTTCAAACTGAACTAGGATGCCGTGCTGAAGTCACTAACTGAAAGATCAGATATGAAAATATTAACAAGAAGGGAAAATTACCCGCTTGTGTACAGCAAAGTTGGGGCTAGCGGGATGTCAACAGCTACGCGAGGGAGTCCAACATGCACGACAGAAACACGGCTATGCAAACAAAATAAACATGCAGGAACATGCAGGGAACGGAACGAACAAATACAAATCATGCATAACAGTAAGCTGAACATAGTTCAGAGTATTGGATGTGTCATATGCACAATGCCATGAAAGAGGCATTACTTTAGGCCCACGCTCGGGTCCCACACTGGCACACAGTGCCAGGGGGCCGGAGAGAAGGCGCTTCTTCATTACACAAAAAAATAAAATAATAGTAATTTAAAAAAAACAGGCTCTCTCCCATCAACGACACATGTTGCCGTACAATTTGTAATCCCTTGTACGATCTGGCACGTGCGGGTTTGGAAAGAAACCGAAGGGCTATTTCATCGCTGGCGTGGGAGGAATTGTGGGGGCGAGCCGACTCAAAAAAACATCAAATGTGGCAGCTGACCCAAACATCGACGTCACCCTGCGATTCAGGGCCGGGGTCTGTCCAACCGGTTCACGAAGACGCAGGAAACCTCTGATTGGTATCAAGAGAACAGCAATTCTCATTCAAGTTTCATTTAAGATGAGACTGGGTTTTTTTTTTTGGTTTTTTTTTTTAATTAAGAGAAAAGTAGTCTTACCCTGATTTGGATAAGATGAAAAACGAACCTACTCCAAATTTCATTCATCCATCCGTCCATTATCCAAGCTGCTTATCCTTACTCAGGGTCGCGGAGATGCTGGAGCCTATCCCAGCAGTCATTGGGCGGCAGGCGGGGAGACTCCCTGGACAGGCCGCTAGGCCATCACAGGGCCCACCCACACACACACACATATTCACACCTAGGGGCAATTTCGGTACGGCCGGGTCACCTGACCTACGTCTTTGGACTGTGGGAGGAAACCGGAGCACCCGGAGGAAACCCACGCAGACACGGGGAGAACATGCAAACTCCACACAGAGGACGACCCTGGTTGACCCCCAAGGTTGGATTACCCCGGGGCTCGAACCCAAGACCTTCTTGCTGTGAGGTGACTGCATTAACCACTGCACCACTGCCAACCACTGCCCACTCCAGTTTCCCTCATGTCTATTTCCAGACATGCAGGCTGGATGCGCAGTTTTGATATCAATCCCCAACCAACTGTATCCCTCACACATCATTTACTTTGAGCTCGTCTAAATAAAAGCCAGTCTTGAAGTGTAACCCCGGTAACGATGCTGCGACAACCTAAACATAATAGGTAGGCAACTCCTCCCGTTTCATTGCATGTCGAAAGTGTCTCATTTCTACTTCCATGAGATCAAACGTTGGAACGTCGGAACAAAACTGTTGTCAATGCACTTCATCATATGACAATACATCAACGGCGATTGATAAATACAAAATCAACAAGTCCGTGTACTGGATATAACATCAGCAATTTAGTTCATGATACAATTTGTATCAAACAAGGTTCGTCTCTGTCTAGCGCGGATTCAGCTGGGATCTGCGACAGACGATATGTAGACACCTCTGGCCAAATGCACAGCTGGGCACCAAGCCGCGGGGAATCCATTAAATATATTTACAATACATACATGTTTTGAAAACGGACACGGGAACGTCCTCCCATCTGTGGCAGAAACCAGAGCTGACCCAAAATAAAGGGCCAGAGAGAGACAGAGCAAGAGAGAGAGTGAGAGAGCGAGAGCAAGCGAGGGAGAGTGAGAGAGAGAGAGTGCGAGAGCAAGAGCAAGTGAGTGAGGGAGAGAGCAAGAGGGAGCGAGTGAGAGGGAGCGAGAGACAGAGTGAGAGTGAGGGAGAGAGCGAGAGAGAGAGAGAGCAAGACAGCAAGCGAGAGAAAGAGCAAGCGAGGTAGAGAGCAAGAGCAAGTGAGCGAGAGGGAGCAAGAGACCAAGAGAGAGAGCAAGCGAGTGAGAGAGAGCGAGAGTGAGGGAGACAGTGAAGAGAGCAAGCTAGAGAGAGAAAGCGCAAGAGAGTGCGAGAGTGAGCAAGAGAGCGAGAGAACAAGAGCAAGCAAGTGAGAGAGCGAGAGAGAGAGAGAAGAGAGATATATAGCGAGAGATGTCCCTTACTAAAACTAAGGTACACACGACAGGGTCACCCATCTCTACAGCTACGACTGTGACCAAAATACCAACGTCGTCTCAAATGAGACGACCGCCATTCAGACGCCTAGTAGTACACATGTAAAGATTATGAAAAGAGCAAACGGAGACGCGGTAAACAAACAGACGGGTGTGACGGGCAGATCCGAGTCAAAGGGCTCTCGCGAATTACTCGTGGCATTTGTGAGAATCTGCTTGCGGCACCGCACGGACGAACAGACGAAGACAGGGAGGTGTACAAGAGCAACCAAATCTGCTTTTCCGTCGAATGACAACTTGCCATAATCTGATTTGCCCCCGATGTGGTAAATACCATCGGTGAGGCGCTCCATGCATATGGCATTAACAAAAGGGGAAAAACAAAACACATTTTCCTTTACAAAAAAGACTATTTCACCCATGCCTGAGGATGTGAACAATGTCGAATACACACATCCTCACATCCCCTAAAACCCACAGGCGGGTCCTGACGGTGGGGTAAATAAGATCGATGGGGTACGATGACCTAAGTGATGACGTAACCGGAAGAAATAAAAGTGCCTTGTCAAACGTGTGATGACTGAAATGCAGATGACCTGAAAACAAAACAAACCGGCATGAATAAATTAGAAGAAAATAAGAGAAGAACACATTTCAGAGCAGGTGTATACTGAACTTCACAAGCGTATACTTCATCACTGTCACAAATTTTGTCAATGACAATTTTCAAGTTTGAGCAAACGCTCTCCGTACACGGTACTTCAAAAAATGACTTCCCCCTACCCAGTGACCAGGGTTGTATTGGGTTTTGTCTGCAGTGTTTACCAGAAACCATCGTCCTTTACCTCATTAGAGTCAACGGAAAGGAGGGAGAAAAAAACACACTTCGGAGACCACCAAAATCCATCTTGGGAATTTTGACAAAACGCCACTATACGAACCACGTGTGCCGATGGCTGGCGTGATGATATCGTCCAGGTAAACCTCTGTAACCCGTGCTGCTGCGACCGGGTTACAGTTTCAACGGTGTGACTTTTCGGTGTTTATTCGAGATTTTCTTTTTCCCCCACTCGACTCACACTTCTCATAATTTTTCCTGCAGATGTCTGGGTGCATGCAGGCCCTGCTCAGTAGCCAGTCTGGGCTTTTTCTGCCAATATGGCAGCTGCCAGCTGCTGAGGGTCTGAGACATGGGGGCTCCTGGCCATCACCCGGCTCACCAGCTCCGAGGGGAAGATGTTGCACAGGTTGACAAACACCTTCTCCCTCATGTTGCCGTAATGAGAATGCGCAGGGGATTCGGAGTGGTGGAGCATATAGGAAGTGGGTGGGGCATGAGATGGGGGCAGTGTGAGGTGAGTGGCCGGGGGCGGGTAAGGGGAGAGCGACGTGGTGGGCAGATGGGAGTGGTCTGGGGGTGGCGGGAGGTTGAGGTAGTGTGTTGGGGAGGGGTGGAGGGCAGGGTGGGAGGAGTGGTGTTGGGCATAGCGGTCCTGTGCCCAGTGGGGGGCGGGCCAGGATGACTGGCGTGTGTCCGGTAAACTCTGGTAGGCAGACGGTTCGTATCTGGACTGCTGCGATGGGGCCTGCCTGTAGTACGAGTCCCAGCTGCACAAAGCCTTCTGTCGTTGGTGGAGGCGGTGGTGGGGGCTGGAGAGGTGTTCATACAGATGCGAGTCCGACACGCTCTCTGCTCGTGTCGGGGCCAGGCAGCGACCCAGTGGGGACCCTGGGGGGTGGGGGTTGGTCTGAGGCAGGGAGTGGTAGTCCCCCGGGCAGCTAGAGCGGGCAGCCAATGGCTGGTGCTGGAGGTGAGGGGGCAAGGGGTATAGGGGCCGTTTCGGGAGAGCGTCTGAGGGCTGATCATGGCCGCAGCTTTGCCCGCAGGCCATGCTCAGGTGGTAGCCGTGTACTCCGGGGCTGGATGCGTGGCTTTGTTGGATGCTGGCGTAATCGGCAGGGTGAAGACCCCGGGCATCATGAGCGCCTGTGGCGTGATGGGGATACAGCCGGCTGTGGTGGTTAGTGTAATGGAGACCATCCTCCAACAAAGCGTCAGTGGGGCATCCGGGGCACGCCCTCTCGCTATACAAGTCGCAGCTGCTACTGCAGCTGATACTTCCCTCACTGCCGCAGTCAGAGCCTGCTGAGCCCATCGAGCCCAGCCGCAGGTCTGTGTCATTGGGGAAGCGACAGTCGGGGCTCCGTCGGGTGGAGAGGCTCAGGCCAGAGTAGGCACGCGCT
Organism: Lampris incognitus; assembly: GCF_029633865.1. Classification (NCBI taxonomy): domain Eukaryota; kingdom Metazoa; phylum Chordata; class Actinopteri; order Lampriformes; family Lampridae; genus Lampris; species Lampris incognitus. The sequence goes on from NC_079231.1 coordinate 17,060,712, forward strand.
ACTGAGTAGTAGCTCAGATCTGGGGACTCACAGTGAGGGTAAAGGTCATGGCCAGGGGCTGGTAGGAGCCCGTGTGGAGTGGCCGCTCTGATCAGCTGGTCCTGGGGCAGGCTGAGGCCAGATGGGGGGCCTCCTGGGGCGGGAGACATGGTTATACTCCCGCTGCCACTACTATTACTACTACTGTTGCTACAACTACTACTACTACTAGTGCCACCGCTGCAGCTCTTGTTGACCTCCCCTCTTCCTTTAGCCAACAGCTTCTCCTCAGCGTCGCTGTACGACAGAGCGCGGATGCTCGGATCTGACTGTCTTTTCGGGGCGCCCTTTTTGGCGTCAACGGTGCCGGCTGGCACACTGTGGCTCTTCACCAGGCCCCCATCAGCCTGGTTCTTGGCGGTGACGCAGGTCTTGGCACTGGCGCGCAGCTCGTCTGCCACGGCCCGCTGGGGCTGAGCGCTCCTCTCGGGGTGGTAATATTTACACTTGTGGCCGTAAGTGCACTTTTTTCCTGGAGGGACACAAGAGACCAATTTGTTCACAGCAACAGTGGGTGGAGCTATTTTTGGAAGATGTGCTGCCATCACTACAGTAGTTCGTGGTGTTTCACAACGGCAACTGTCAAATCAGCTGATTTTCTCTTTTCACACTAGACATTTATAAAGTTGTTGGAGCTCTCACAGTGATGCCTGTCAGATTTTTGTCATTTACACTGATACACAAAAGAGGGCTGAATGATGTGTTTCCATCAACTCATTTTATGCAAATTTCAAGGCTGCAAATATGGACGGCCGTATGGGAACACTAAATCCTTGCTGCTGGAATGTGTACGTAGGCAAACGTAGTTTTTTTTTGTTGTCATATGACACGGAGGTAAAACCGAGTCTACATGAGACTGCAAGTACGGGAATGAGCTTACACGCGACTTCAGAAAGTGTTTGTTAGGAGAAGGCGCCCTGAAAGATACGGACCGACGATAGAACATTTTACACAAAATGGTGTGGTCTAGATAAAGGAATGGCGGGTAACAAGCTGACCAGTCAACCTCTGGACTCCCGCCGTCCTGGGAGATATCGAGACCGCTACTTTTCACGATAGATTTCTCCGATTACTCATCCAGGTATCTGAGCCGAGTCAACGACGCTTTTATGCGTATGAAAAGGGAGCCGCTCGTCTCTCAAGACCAGAGAGGAACTCAGGAGCGGGGCTCCCGCTTTCCTGTTAGTTCTCTACCAACGAGTCTCGTGAAACAGAACCGTGCAGTCAGACCAAGACTCCATTTCTTTTATTCGCCACCCAACTTCCCGATCCAAATATATATATATATATATATATACACACATAATTTTTTTTTTAGGGAGTGGTTCCTTATCTGATGCGAGGGTCTAAGGACAGGATGTTGTGTTGCTGTAAAGCCCCTTGAGCCAAATTTGTAATTTGTGATATTGGCTTATAAAAAAATAAAATGGACTTATACAGCATTTTTTTTCCCGGAAATATTCAATATTGATCAATCAATATTGAATATTGGTCAGTATTGATATATATATAGATATATATAAAAATCCTTTACTATTACAAAAAACATTTTTGTGCTTCGTTGTGGTGGATGAATTAACATGCCAATAAAAGAATTGTACAAATGATGATGGTGACTAATTCTCACCAACCCCTTTCAGTTTTTCTCTTAAATGTTTGGATGACGTGGTGTTTCTGCACCCAGCAAACAGGGAGAGGAAGTATTTGTTCAGAGCCAGCAGAAGAAAATGCACCCGATTTGAATTTTTTTCTTCGACTTCTCAGAGGTTTGCTTAAAATACGATTACAATCTGGATGCAAATGGGGCTGCGGTCTCTCCATGTGTACACGTGTGTGTCCGTGTCAGCATGGATGTCAACGTGCTCTCACCGTATGGGCAAGGCTGCTTCTTCTGCTCGGGCATGACGGGTCTTTTCCTCAGGAAGTTGTCCAGGCTTGGGCCATGGCGGCCGAGCGGGTCGTCTGGGGGCATGAATCTAAGAGACGGCGTGGGAGGGGAAGCACGAATGAGTTGAGGGAAGAGACAGTTTTACAAGAAAAGAAACGAGCGATTCATTTGGTCAGTGAACCAAGCATGATGCATAGGGGCCAGACTCGGTCAGGCGACAGATGTCTCACACACTGGCCCTCTTCCCATTTCATTTATAAAAGCCTCCAAAAAGGGAAGAATTCACAACTACATCCAAATGCCTACTTTGTAATATATATGCCTACCCCGATGCTTATGGTAACACACATTAACTCCATATTTTTATTTTGAATTTTCCACCCTTTTTCTTTCTCCCCAGTTGTTGTCATTGACAACTATGTGCAATACTCCCATGCACTATTTTGAATTTTAAAGCCGCTGCTATCTTTTATTGTCTCATAATCTTTTTTACTACCTCACTTATTTATACTAAATGTTGTCTGTCCTTGTTTTTATCTTGTTTTTTAATCATTTAACTGGTCTAGTGCTGCTGGTCTGACAGTCACCAAATGAGATCTTGCTGTATGCACACAATGACAATAAAGTATCTTATCTTATCAGTTGTATCCGGCCAATTACCCCACTCTTCTGAGCTGTCCCGGTCGCTGCTCCACCCTCTGCCAATCCGGGGAGGGCCGCAGACTACCACATGCCTCCTCCGATACGCATGGAGTCGCCAGCCGCTTCTTTTCACCTGACAGTGAGGAGTTTCGCCAGGGGGACGTAGCGCGTGGGAGTATCACGCTATTTCCCCCCAGCTTCCCCTCCCCCCTGAACAGGTGCCCTGACCGACCAGAGGAGGTGCTAGTGTAGCGACCAGGACACATACCAACATCCGGCTTCCCACCTGCAGACACAGCCAATTGTGTCTGTAGGGACGCCCGACCAAGCCGGAGGTAACACGGGGATTCGAACTGGCGATCCCCATGTTGGTAGGCAACGGAATAGACCGCCACGCCACCTGGACACCCTTACTGTGCTTTTTTCTGAATCCAGCTGCCACCTCTTCCTAATATATTGCCCATCGTTGCGGCATTTATGCACACACAGGGTATCACATTGCTGTGATATATTGGGAAGCGTGCCGTTAAAGTCCAACACGCTGAAATGATCTCCCCTCCTTACTTGTCATTGACGAAGGAGTACATTAGCAGCCTCTCGTCGATGAACTTCTTCCACTCGGGCTTCTCGTTGGCCAGATCGCGGTAGTTGTCGTTGGACACGATGATGCCGTCCGACTCGTAGGCCAGCTTGACAATGAAGCGGTCGTCGTAGCAGACCACACGGCGGCCCTGGACGCGTCGCGATGGGGTGAACACCAGGATCTTCTCCTTCTCCAGGCGACGCAGGATCTCCTGGTCTGTGAGGAGGTTTAGGGTAGGCGTATGTTAGAATAACAGGTCATGGGGATTGGGGACACAGAGCTGCTAAGCTGACTGACATCAAGGCTTTGCTTTCACCTATTTCATACATGCACTACGTTTTACATCATTAGATCACGCCACACATCAAGGCGTAAAAGGTGAGACAGTAACAGAGTTTACGACTGCTCGTTCATGATTTAGATTTAGAGGAGTGTGTGTCCTCATTAAGCAGACCTCCCGACTTCAACCTCTGACCTGTTATGGGGGCGTCTGGACGTGACTGCTCTTTCCTCCATGCTGGCACGAACACCGTGATGTCATGGTGACCGCGCTCCAGGAACCAATCAACAGCCAGCTGGATGCCATGGCAGGAGAAAACCTCCTTATTGCCATGGCTACGGGTCACGGGAGAGGCGGTGGGTGTCGGATGAGAGAAAATTCGGGGTGAGTCAGCGAGCAGAGAATGGACACATAGTATACATGCACACACGCACACACAGAATCACAAATAGACTTGTTTTGACTCTGGCTGTATTTATGTTGTATACGCTAACTGGGTCCTAACAGCTTTGCAGTAATCTTATTTACTAACAACCTATTTGTCGTTTGGAAACTGTATAAGGCAATATACACTAAAAAAAAATTCAACCCTACATGGTGGTAAACAGTCACATCATGGAGGGTCACACAGGGGTACATGTTCATGCCAGTAAGCAGTTTGAGCTCTATTCCTTAAGACAGTTGCATTTGTGATATTGGGCTATACAAATAAAACTGACTTGACTTGGCTTGACAGTCACCATACACTGCTCACCTCATAGCTACGTTACTTCCATCCACCACTATGGGGCGCAAGTTGTCCTGGTCGCACAGAGAGTCTCCTGGACAGGGCGAGTCTGACCGCTGGCCCTCCAGTGAATCAGAGCAAACACAAGAGGAGGAAGAGGAGGATGAGGAGGATGAGGTAGACGCTGTGGATCCAGCTGACGACTCACTGTCTGACTTGGTGCCGAGTTTGACCAGCTCCCCCAGTAAGTCATTGATGAGGGTGTCCGGGCCCATTTTGGACAACACAAGTCGCACAGTCTCCTCAGAGTAGCCCAGCTTCAGGGCAAACTCCAGCTTTGCCTGGTACTCCTTCACTATGGACTCGGTCCCTGGCGCTTCCCCGGACCCAACCTGGGATTCAGGCTCTGATGGAGAAGCGTCGGGTGGGGGCTCTGATGTGCACTTGGATGGGGGACTAGAGGGAGTATCATGCACGGGCTCACATGGCTCTTCAGACGGCAGCTCGGGAGGACCCTCAGTCCCCAAGTCCACACACTGGGTCCGACAGAGCGGCTGGTGGGTGTTCTTACTCTGCACCAACTCACCCTCTCCGACCTCTGGGTCCAGGCCCGTAACGACGGTGGCGTCGGAGCTCACCTGGGACTCGAATTTGGCTTCGGACCCGGCGTTCTCCTCCGCCTCCCTGGGAGGGGAGGAGCTGGCAGCGCTGCTGTTTCCGGAGTTCTCCCCCTGCTCCTCCATAGCAGGGGGCCCGGTGGCGCTGCCAGCCTGGCGGTCGGCCCCTTCTACGTGGAGGTACTCCAAATCCGACCCCAGGTCGAGGATGTGGCCTGCTTCATTTTCCACATGGTCCTTCAGGCCCATGGGTCTGTCCCAGACATCCAGCACGCCGGGCTGACCTGCTGCCCGATCACAAAGCTCCACTCATAGGTGCCTGCAGAGAAGGAAGGGGGGAGCCAGAGAGAGAGAGAGAGAAAGAGAGAGATGAAGGGAGTCCGAGGGATTACTATGGGCCCTTCTTAGGGGAAAATGGTAATTGGGGCCCAGCTGATATTCTGTTACAGCAATATCATTGGCTGACATTCGCCTCTCACAGATGAACAACATCAGAACCAGAATCTTTCCATCAGTTTCACAATTCAGTCATGTTTCCAATAAAAATGATGAACTGTGTTGAGCGACCATAATGCCAGCAGCGAACAACTGATATGCTCGATATCTGATGGTTTTCCTCTTAAGGACTGAATAGATCCGCTACAGTCTTGAGATCCTCTACAAGCTCAACGGCCGGTCTAACAGCAGGGGCGAGCAGTCCGAGATTTCAGAACGGCTAGAAGAAGTAAAAAGAGATGGCCTCTGGTGGGGAAAATAATCAGACTATAAAGTGCAAAAACCCCGTGAAGGCCTTTTAGTCAAATCGATTTGCATCAACCACACTGACGTGCTCGCACTTGCCACCTCCCGAGTGTTCCCAAATTACCATTACAGGCAAATGTGAGCTTCCCCCGGTGTTGTCTTAGGGAAATCTCACCTCGACACTTCCAGACAGCGGGCGGCTCCAGGCCGCCGTTGTTGACACTTGCGATGCCTGGCTGCCTTTGCCAACGGGAGTCTCCGCCGGGTTGCGGATCGGCTGAGACAAAGAGCGTGCACACCCACCCTAATTAATGAACCCCCTCCCCCCCTTTTTTTTTTTAAAGCGAGGCCCCGGCGTGGTTTTACGGGGACATGCCACAGCACATTAAATCTGACGGGGCAAATGAGGGAAAACTGCTTGGAAACCCGTGCAACACGACACCACACACACACACACACACACACACACACACACACACACAACATCACCCCCCCCCATCTCATTTTACCTGCCAATTAAAAGTCCATATGGTTCTTCCCATGGGGTGGTGGTGGTGGGGGGGGGGGGGGGCTCCAGAGTCAGTCACTCGAACCCTGACAGGCTCTGGGGACACGGGGCCAATCAACATGTGGCACTGAAGGCGAGTGGGCAGGAGATATTTAACAGTTAATCCGTTTTAGGCTGGAAGGTTTTAAGTCCGGGCCCACATTCGGATACTGCGGGAAAAGTTCTCTGCGACAATATTCCACGATAACGAAAAGTGATGCGTCGGACCTCTGGAAATAAAACGCTTCATTTACTCTGACCGACCTAGATATTTAAGACGACCAGAATCTAGACTCCGGTTCAGCCGCAGACTCCGAAAAGTGGACTTACAACTAACAGCCAGCAGGCATAACAACCAACATCGTTATAATGAAGGAATAGAAGCCGTTATGCATGTGGGACGGTCTAGGGGCAAACTTTATACACTTCAGTGGGAAAATTACCCCGTACGCAAACTTAAAATGTGCATCCCGGTCTGGCCTCCAGCAGATCAACCGGTTTACTCTGACACCCAACCGTTGATTCAGTCACGCAACCCTGCCTTACCTCAACAAACCCGCCATGGATCCCTAACCGACTGGTGCTGGGTGGGCGGGAGGCGAGGGGAGGAGGGATGGGTGAGTGGATCGGGGAGGGGGGGGAGGCGGAGGGGCGCATTTTATGAATAAGGGCTGCCTAGCAACGTGGCCGAGCTACTGTTGCTAAGCTACAGCTGTTGAAAGTATTTGTCTCCCCTCCCCTTCCAAATGCCAAGGCAGGGGCTGTGGCGCTCACAATCCCTACAACCGCCACACACACACAAACACACACACACACACACACACACACACACACACTGGTAGGAGTGGGCTCAAGTGTGCCTGCGCTCCCAAACAATGGGCAGTAAGAAACACACGAAGGTGTGCACACAGTTAGAAAACAAACACACACTGCATGTGCACAGCCAGCAACACCCACATGGGAAAAATGCAACAAACATACCCCCCCCCCACACACACACACACACATCCCAAAGACACACCGGCACATGGTTCATCTCCACCGTAACACTTTTATACAGTGCACTGATTAATATTCAAACAACTCACTCACACACAGCCGAGCACAAGCCACACACACACACACACACACAGACACACACACACAAAGTGAGTCATAGCGCTGCTGAAGGAGCTGGTAATGTGGGCTCTGCTCTGCTCTGCTCTCTTTTCTACCGTATCCCATCTTTCCTGAGCCGCTCCGAGGCTGAAAAGCTCTCCAGCTGGTGCCGGGCCGGGGAACCAGGAGCGACTATCCTAGTCCATCACGCAGACACCAAGTACATCATGTTTGGGGATAAAACTCCTTCATATTTTAACCAGGCACAGGTCAACCAGTCCTGACAGGTGGGTGAAATATGTGACTGAATGTAGGGATTTAAAAATAGAGAGTCCTGGCTTGCCTCTTATTTGTTGTGTGCAAGAAACTAGTCAAATTGTGCATGAAGCACAGTAGAGGTCGAGCATCACAGAAGATATATTTACATGTCAACACTTCCGGTTGCTAAAAAGCAAACTAAAGGCATCCGGGTGGCGTAGCGGTCTATCCCGTTGCCTACCAACACGGGGGTCGCCGGTTCGAATCCCCGTGTTACCTCTGGCTTGGTCGGGTGTCCCTACAGACACAATTGGCTGTGTCTACGGGTGGGAAGCCGGATGTGGGTATGTGTCCTGGTCGCTGCACTAGCGCCTCCTCTGGTCGGTCGGGCGCCTGTTCGGGGAGGGGAGGGGGAACCGGGGGGAATAAGGTGATCCTCCCACGCGCTACATCCCCCTGGCGAAACTCCTCAGTGTCAGGTGAAAAGCAGCAGCTGGCGACTCCACATGTATGGGAGGAGGCGTGTGGTAGTCTGCAGCCCTCCCCGGATCGGCAGAGGGGGTGGAGCAGCGACCGGGACGGCTCAGAAGAGTGGGGTAATTGGCTGGATACAATTGGGGAGAAAAGGGGGGGGGGGCAAAATAAATAAATAAATAAAAAGCAAACTAAAGTTACTTCATCGTTACTTATAAAGGACTGAATTGCCCCTCCGCCACCCCCCCCTGCCCATTTGACGGCAAAGGCAGGTTACAACAAACACCGACGGCAATTCACAAAGGCTAAAGGCATCTGGATCTCGTTACTGCAGAGACCTGACGGGAGGACCGCGGACTCTGTAGGCTTCGTTGGCTCCCCGTACGGAGGCAGACCCACATACGGAGCTGGAGCGTTTTTCTTTTTGAACGCCTACTCTTTCATAGACGAGCATCGGGGTAATCCAATCACACCACCTCCGGATCGGCAGGCTCGGATGCTAATGGGCTGTGGGGCCGGCTTCCTTAGCATCCTGCGAAGATCTGTGGGCCAGCGCCGGTGGGGTCCTTTGAGGGAAGCAGTAATGAATATGCAGCACAGAAATAACAGTGCTTTGTGCGGGGGGGGGGGGGTTGTATCTGTGTGTGTGTGGTGTGGTGTGAGAGAGAGAGAGATGTGAGTGGGGGAAGGGAATGAGCAAGGAGGGGTCAGTTTGCGGAGAAGGCAGAAAGGGAGGGGGGGCTGTCTGCTGGGGTGTCGCTGCTAAAATATATTAACTAGAGTGGTGGTGCTCAATCAGGTCCTCAGGTGCCACCAGCACCGCTGGTTTCTCTGTTCTGCCAGGTTGTTCATTACGGTCCCCTGTTGTTCCTGTCTCCAAACAGGGAGGTGTCACACCTGCGGCAACAGGTGAACCACCTGGTAGACAAGCAGCACCGGTGGCACCTGAGGACCTGATGGAGAACCTCCATCTATATATAACATTTACAAAAATATATAACTTAAAGGGAGAAGAAAGAAAAGTATAGGCTGGTCTAGCTTTAGCATGAGTATAATACCGTGTGTGTGTGTGTGTGTCTTGGTGTGTGTGTCTTGGTGTGTGTCTGTGTGTGTTAGTGTGTGTGTGTGTTGGGAGGCGCGGTAAGGCTTCCCCTGCTTGCAGCAGATGTCTACTGAGCGGTGCGCGAAAACTGGAGGTCCCCTCCACGGCCCCCCAGCCCACCACCACTGTCACACATAGCCGCCGGAGGGAGAGGAGATGCAGGGGGACGGGCGAAGACGCACACCGAGAGGACAGACGGTCGGGGAACGCACACACACACACACACACGCACACACACACACACGCACAGAGCCGCTAACGTCTCCTTAGCCCGTGCACAGCCTGCTGCGAGTGTCCCGCCAGGCCAAGTCACGTGACCCGCATGAAAAGAAAGAAGCAGCCGTTTAAAACAGCCCATCCTCCGTCTGGATCTGTACACAGACCTGTGGTGAAGGAGACTTTGCAGAGGACTTTACTCCACGACGTGCAAATGGTTTCTCAGTCACCGACTTATCCGACTCCACGCCACGCCAGGAAGTGAGAAAGAAATCTGTAATTTTTCCACAACCCCCCCCCCCCCCCAGCTTAACATGACTGCGCCCTCAAGCCTGTAGGGTTGTGTACTAAGCGGTCTTCAACCAGCGTGTTCCTCAGCACCACAGAGACCACTGACAATCTGCATGAGCCCAGTGCAGCCATCACAGTGTGGTCTGTTACTCTGAGCATCCTTTAACCAAACGCTGCCTCAACCTCACGTTACGATTCGGATTTTAACCCCCGACTGCTTCCCCTGCCAACCCATAACCAGGCTCAATCATGACGGGGATTGTTTTCCCAGTCAAACACCCCCACAACGACAACAACACCACCACCACCACCAACACTTTGACTAATGGGACGGAAGAGAGGGACCAGCAGAGAGCTGTGAGGGCAACCTGTCGTTCAGGCGCTGCCACTGCAGGCCAGGCTCCCTTTAAATGAAGGGCACTTCCCCCAGGATGTCCGGGTGGCCCTTCGGTCTACTATGTACCTGTATAAAACGCGACACCCCCCCCCCCCGCCCAACAGGAGCATCCAGAATGAACTCTGTTGGATCCAGTGCAGGCTTGTCTGTGAGTCCAGTATAAAATGTTTTTAAAAAGTCTTAAAACATCTTACACCGCATTGCCTAGGCTCCACATCTCCAAAAAGGTGTTGGATCAGTCAAGTCGGCATGTTGAATCAGAAGTTACTGCACATTTAACAATTTGTTTTGTTCGCAAAATCTCATTACTTGGCATTAAAAAACGGTGCTTTCACAGTGTGCTAGGCTGAACTTGAGGAAATCTGCAGTGTTTGTGCAGAAGCGTGCAAGTCGGTGGTCTCGGGAGTGAAGCTGGGCTGAATGAAGCAGTAACAGATGGGGAGTGGGTGATACTTACCCCTGACTTCAGCGGACGGCTGCCTACAAAACAGGCAAAGGGCAAATTTAAAGAATAACCTGGAGGGAGTGAATTAGCTCATTCTGGCAAACTTGGAAGTCCGTCAAGCCCGATGCGATACACAGAAAACAGACATGAGCAAGTCCCCAAGTTTTCTGCAAGCTTCTCCGAAGCAGCAATCCAAAAAACAACGAGGTTAATCCGAGGCCAGATTTACAGCGAATCCATGTCCTGCCAAGGGCCCCGAGTCCTCTGCATCCGACTGGATGTCTGACTGTGTGTTCTCAAAAAGCCGGTTTTTTTCTTTTCCCTCCTTCCTTCAGAAGCAGGCAAGTTGGACAATGAGTGGCAGAACAGATGGACCAACAATGTCTTCCTTTCCCTGGTAAGAGTGGCGGCTTTTTGACCAATCGGAGTGCAGCGATCTCGCCAACGAGACGCGCGGAGCCGGGCAGGTGGGAGGGGTCTGAGGACAGATGCCTGCAACACCCAGTCTGACCGAGGCACGCGTACTCAACGTGCACAAGAACACACACTTTTATTCCAGCCCAACGCACACACGCACGCAACACAGTCTGTGTAAGGGCTTCCCCTGCGTGGCCCATGAATCAACGAGGGGTGGGTGGCTGAACAATGGAGCTACACAATGGGAAGCCGGGGAAGGGGCAGCTGCAATGTGAGGGGCTGCTGCTATTAGGGCCCGGGGCAGCAATGGAGAACACCTGGCCATGGAGCGCCACAGTCACTCGCCTTCCCTTTGTCTCAGGGCTGGGGGTGGGGCAGGGGTGGTCAAACAGAGAAAAAAAAAGGGGGGGGCACTCTGAAAGGCGAGCGGACCCTTTAACAGAGTGCTGGATGACAGGCGAGTGTGTGGCCCGGCTCAAAAGGGATAAAGGGTGATTTGGGTGGGGGTGGGGGGTGACGGACATCAAAAAAGTTTTACGTCCTGGTGACTAGAAGGAGGGGATGTGTTCTTATTGTTGCGGCACACTTAGGGCAGATGACTCGGAAGCACCGAGGCCCCCCGGCTCTCCGCACTCATTATGCAGCCCATGGGCCTAGTGGCATCGCAGCAAAGGACGGTTTCAGCCGATCTGAAAACAATAAATCTCAGTGAATTTGCCCTTTCCGTCGGCAACAACACGCCGCTTCCATACAAAGCCCCGTGGCACACGTTGACACACACGGGACAGAGAGAAAAGACGGCATGCATCGCCCCATATACACCAACTGTGTGGGAAGGTGGCGGCGTTAACTTACGTTTGCGGCGGCCTCACCCATGGCTGTCCATGCAGTGTCTTCACCCACGTCTGCATCTGGGTTTTTATCTTTGTCTGATGGCTGGAAGAGCTGGCACTGGATCAGCTGGGGGAGCCCGGTCTGCTGCGTCCGGTGGGCCCTGGGACCACAGCCCCTGCCCGAAGCTGCGCCCGAAGAGGAAACACCGAGGGCGGTCTGACAGGACGCAGAAGCGGGGCAGGCTAAGCTAACTGCTAGCCCATGCAGACCGGCAGTTCTGATAACACAAAGGGTGGTCTGGCGGCGGCCTCGCCTGGCGCTGACTGTGATTTTGGTGTCGTCGTGTGGAGTGCGGGGAGGTGTGTCGAGGGTGTCTAGCTGGGACAGCTGGCAGCAGACGACCAGGCTGGGGGAACCTGGTCTGCTGCATCCTGTGGGCCCAGGGACCACGGCCATGCCCAGAGCTGTGGCCCGAAGAGGAAAAACCGAGGGCGGTCTGACAGGAAGCGGAAGTGGGGCAGGCTAAGCTAACTGGTAGCCCATGACCAGACCGGCAGTTCTGAGTCATCCTGGCTGGCGTTCGTTCTCCTGGAGAGTGATTTTTGTGGATATGTTGGATATATGTGTTTTTGTAAGGGTTTTTTTTTTTGTTTTTGTAGTTTGGACACCTGTTCTTGTAGGTTTTGGCTATGTGTTTTTGTCTTTATGCTGCACTGCTGTGGGAAACGACAAACGAATGTTCCTGATTCCTGACCAGCACGGTACGGCCATGTGCCAGTCATGCAACGTGGCACACAGTATTGGCATGGGTATAGCAACGGCTAGGCTGCTCATCAGTAGGGGTGGGAATCACAGAGTAACTCGGGGTACGATACTATCACGATAACGACGGTATCACGATACATCACGATATCTGTGTAACTGAAGAAGGTGAAATACCCCCAAAAGGGGCAAAACGCAGGAATTATGTGTTTATTCACTGCACTGTGTTGTCAGTTTCAGAGTTTGACAACCGAGATAAACAATGTACAACAAAGTACACAGAGTCTGAGTTTGACCATTATCAATAAAGTTGGTAAAAAATAATTATCATTAAAAAAAAAGCTCTACTAAAAATATATTTGGCGCCGGTGTAACAACGCCACAATGCAAACAAACGTCCTTTTCGATACCGTCTATCTCTGGTATTTAAGACTAGCCAGCCAACATCCAGATCATGTAGTGGTTGTTGTCCCGTAAGACTTTCCCTGGAGTGAGGACGCGGCAACACAGTGCTTCATTCGGGTCTTCCCGCAGCAGCCAAGACGAGGAAGAAGACGCAAGGCAGTGGTGGGTTGGAAGAAGTGAAATCATGGCGAGCAAGTGAATATGATAGTCCCAGGTTGTAGGAAAGAGACCTTTATCAGCATCGGCTACTGAAACTCAGGTTCAACCACGGTTTCTTTCTGGTCGATGGTGGGTGGGGAAGGTGCTGACACAACACACGCCAAAGCCTTTGCCGGTATCACCATGGGTGCCGTTAAGTTCGGCCAAAACAACGACCTCCAGCACTGCAACACTAAACAGAATGAGATGAATGAAACAGAAGATGTCTGGATGCATGCTCAATAATCCAGGTAAGGAAATCACAGGAAGCTGAGTCAGTTCATCTAAGTGACTTGCTCAGTCTCAACTGACTGCAGGTATCCCTTGTACATCGGGGAAACTAAACAGAGGTTGGCCAAGAGGATGAAGAGCTAACGTGTCAGGCCAGGACTCCACAGTCTACACCCATCTACAGGCTACCCTTCTACATCAAGGATGAGGATGTGCACATCCCTGATAGGAGGGACCACTGGTTTGAATGGGGAGTCAAAGAGGCCATCTATGTTAAGAGGGAACGACTATGGGCGGCACGGTGGCGCAGTGGCTAGCGCTGTCGCCTCACAGTAGGAAGGTCCTGGGTTCGAACCCCAGGGCTGCCCAACCTTGAGGGTCATCCCAGGTCACCCTCTGTGTGGAGTTTGCATGTTCTCCCCGTGTCTGCGGTGGGTTTTCTCCGGGTGCTCTGGTTTCCCTCACCATAAAAATGACATGCATGTTAGGGTTAATACTCCTGTCTGTGCCCCTGACTGAGGCATGACAAGACAGACTGGAGTTGGTCCGCGGGTGCTGCACGGCGGCTGCCCACTGCTTCAAGCTACACAGCCAGGATGGGTTAAATGCAGAGCGTAATTTCCCTATGGGGATCAATAAATTATCTCAAAATTAAAAAAGAAAAAAATTCCTCTGTGATGGCCTGGCGGTGTCCAGGGTGTCTCCCCGCCTGCTGCCCAGTGACTGCTGGGATAGGCTTCAGCATCCCCACGGCCCTGAGAGCGGGATAAGCGGTCCAGATAACGGATGGATAGATGGGGGAAAAAAATCCCTGAACTGAGGGGGGGCTAAGAGTACATCTGTCACCATCTTACAATGCTGTGATTGCAAACATTCCCCAATCCCCTGTGACATGGCTATTATAACTCGTTAATGGCCACACCCATATTTGCATATGAAACTGGTCCTTGTGTCTGGGTAGCGTAGCGGTCTATTCCGTTGCCTACCAACATGGGGATCGCCGGTTCGAATCCCCGTTACCTCCGGCTTGGTCGGGCGTCCCTACAGACACAACTGGCCGTGTCTGCGGGTGGGAAGCCGGATGTGGGTATGTGTCCTGGTCTCTGCACTAGCGCCTCCTCTGGTCGGTTGGGGCGCCTGTTCGGGGGGGGGGGAACTGGGGGGAATAGCATGATCCTCCCACACGCTACGTCCCCCCTGGTGAAACTCCTCACTGTCAGGTGAAAAGAAGCAGCTGGTGACTCCACATGTATGGGAGGAGGCATGTGGTAGTCTGCAGCCCTCCCCGGATCGGCAGAGGGGGCGGAGCAGCCACCGGGACGGCTCAGAAGAGTGGGGTAGTTGGCCAGATACAACTGGGGAGAAATTCCAAAAAAAAAAGAAGAATGAAACTGGTCGTTATGCAACTGTATTGTCTATAAGGGCGGGGTACCTGCAGTCAGTTGAGACTGAAGAGGTCACTTATGCCCCTTGTCCACTACACGGTACCGGCTCGACTCGACTCGTAGAGTGTCGTTTTCCATTACCGTAACGGTACCCCTCAGTGTAGCTGGTCTGCATTGATTTTGGTACCCGCTCCAGTGTTTTTGGAGCCTCGACTAAGGTGGTACCAGAAGAGTGGCAGCAGTTACCAAGATGCCGGTACTTTCCAGTAACGGAAAACGAAAAAGTTGAGCCGAGCCGAGCCGGTACCACGCGGTGGAAACGGGGCATTAGATGAGTGATGAAACATTTCCGTCAGTAAACGTGTCCAGATGAACCGACCCAACTTGCTGTGAATGAAACAGGATGGTTCGCCGTAACATCGCCTGACATTTCTACGACCAGAAAACCTAAAAATGAGGAAACGAAACGCAGACACGGAAAGTGAGTCGGCAAAGACTATCGGGCCGCCTCACGAGCCATCCAGACATTTTGATTGGTTTTGATTCTCGCTTTATGAAAACCAGACGACTCTGGATCACAGGAAGGATGCGCTGCACTGAGGGCCTTCGCATGCCTTCGTCTTAGTCCACACACTCTGATGTGTGCGTGTGTGCGTCAATGAAACCACAAACCCCCATTGATTACCGTTATTGTGAGGCAATAACACACACCCCTATTCTGCTTAGTTTTAGGTAACACGCTGAGGAAAAGCGGACGTGGCTGACAGCAAGGCAACAACAGAATACCCAAAGGGATTCGTCCCAGCAACCAGAAATAGCCTATCAGTCTGTAAAACCAATTAACACAAAAGACATCAATTAAACCGTGTTCGGTGTAAGATGGTTGAGCTCTAGTACCATACGGACCCAGCAAGGTGAAACTCACCATCTTGGCTTGACTCGCTCAAGTTGCCCCCATGAATAATAAAACGACATGTGTTGTTACCTAAGCAGATAAGGGTGACGCACACAGCTGACAAACTGCTGGGTATCTTGTGTAAATACAGACACACGAGCTCCAGTTGGTCAACCGTCTGCTCTCCCCCGACAGGTGCGCGTCCGCCACAAGCCGAGCCGGGGCCTCCGTTTCAAACAGCTGCAGACCAACCCGCTATTTCCCATCAATGGACGGATGGGGGAAACGCACCCTTTGGCAAACGCCAAGGTTTGGCCGCAAAGTTCACCACGAGTTCAGAAACTCCCCCCCTGGCTGGAAGAGAGACGGCCTCGGTGAGATGTGGACGATGAACGACTGCCTGTTTCACTCGGCTCGGCGACTAGGGTGCCGAGGAGTTTTGCTAAGCGTGAAAGTCAGAGCAGTATATGTTATGACTGTTAACCTGCACTGATCTGAATTGTCCTGATGCAGATACCCCCCCCCAAACCAATCTAATGCCTCAGACAGGGCAGAGTAATGCTGAGGGTAGGGTAGGGGGTAAAGGGTAAGTGCAGGGTAAAATAATACTGAGAACGATACTTGCAAATACTTATTTGACTATGGTCTAGGCAGCAGGAGGAGACCTGATGGCCCCTATCTGACCTCTCTGGTATGAACTCTGACCCCCAGCTTTGCGCGTAGTGGTTCAAACGCACAGCGTCCCAAGTGTAGGTTAATAGGTTAACAGGGTGGGATATTATTGCCCATCACTTCCTAGTACGGTGTGCACGTGTGCAAAGAAGGCCTGTTTAACAGGAAGAAGGAAGGGCGTAGCGGATGCAAGCATCCAAACACCTGCTGGACTAGACTTTCGATGAGGGACGGCGTTGTCATTGTTGCAACACCCCAATAGGAGGCGTCGTATCTTTAGGAACATCTGCACAATATACAGAGTTGTAAAATAACTGAGCCAACAGTAAGTGCAGGTCGATCCTGGCCCATTCACACAGTGGGCTTATAACGTTTTCAAACTGTCGGACCCGAGCAAGGCCGCAACAAACCAGCACGCCAGAGACCACGTGACATGTTGGGTGCAGAGCCACGGCTAAAATGAACACTGATCTGTCCATTTGGATCAGACCGGAGTGACTGCGGCACCTCCGATAAAGGGGGGGGGGATAATGGCTTTAAAAAGCAAGGGGTGTGGTGTGTGGAGATGGCCAGCGGATAAAGGAAGAAGATAGGCTGTAGGCCCTCGAGGGACAGGGACAGCTGTCACTCAAAAGAGCACAAAACAATGAGAAAAACCTGTGAGCACCCGTAGGGACGGCTTTTGCTTCAATCACTGAGGGAGCACAGTGGGTCTGGCGGAGAGGGGCCCAACAGCTGGCACAGAGAGAGGAGGTGCCACTGCACAGGAAACACACACACACACAAAGTTCACACAATATTCAGAAAAACAAACATCCCACTTAAACCCAGTCTCTCTCTACCCCACTGGCTGCTGATTTCTGGACAACCCGTCTTCTCAATCCCGAAATAATATCTGACATTTTCCTGCAGCACCCCCACCCCTTCTCCCTCTCTCTCTCTCCCTGCCTGTTGAACGGGCCCGATCCACTAACTCCGCACGACGCTCTCCGCCACGGGAGCGCGCAACGGCGTGCACCCCCCCCCCCCTCCACACCGCCCCAAACCGACGCCGTCACGACCTCCGTCCAGCTTCGCACACGCCGACCGGCGACTCCCCACGACCAGGCGCGTCTGCTCGACGGACGAAGCGGCCGAGTACTTACGTGGTCGGGTCCATCCGCGGAGCCGCACAGACGCGGAGCAGACTGGCGCTACCGGGGCGGAAGAAGCGCTCCGCCGCAAAACATCCGGCGACGGGTTTGCGGCGTGACTTGAACCGAGCGGCGTCAAGCCAGCGAGGGGTATCAGCGCGGTTTCCGGCCGCGTCCTTTCGCAATAAAAGGCGCAAGTGTCCCGTTTGGTGCGAGGCAGTTAGACTGAGGACGGGTGAAACGCACGTTTCCCCCCCAAGAGTCGGAGGTTTATTTGTCACTTTATCAGCACAATAAGCGGCGAAATCATTTGTAGGCAACTCCAAAAACTGCACCAACAGACAGGAACACACTAACAATAAAATGATAAGTCTGAATTACAAAACAAGTACAATTTAAAAAGTCCAAAAAAAAATATATATATATATATATATATATATATATATATATATATATATATATATATATATATATCCGGAGAGTACCTATAATACATAAGGTATAATAGCTATATACAACACAAGCGTGACCCGTCATAAGAAATCAGTGCCAACAAAATATGTGCATTACTGATAACAAGAACGGGGGGGGGGGGGGAGAAAATAAATATGAACACGGTCTCGGCGAAGCAACAGCCAGCTTTAGGATTTCCTTCTTTCTTTTTTGCATTTGTTTTCAGACACAAAGTCAAACGTTTTACAAACAGTATTTCCTATTTTGCACAATTTATCAATATCAAGTATCAATAAGTCATCCAATTTCGGTACCCAAGGGGCCCGTCCCGTCAGAGATCCGTAGGTTCAAATTATTCGCATGAGAAAGAGTCAAAGCTTGTGCTTTAGTTTACTCACAAACTAAAAATTAGCACACAGCTGTGATGGTCAATCACTACTGACTAAAATGGGTATCGAAGGGATTCATTTACCTGTCAACTTCCGGTGGAGCTGGTAATAACGTTACGGCCGTACTTTCACAGATAGGCCCGCAATGTTTTTGCGCCGACGGGTTCGAGGCTTGTATTTTGAAATGTGTGCACAGCCGGGCCCGGCGGAAAGAAACCACATCGTGGAGCATCAACAGGATCCGCGGAAGCGAGAGGAAGTGGGATGGGCGACAACTCCTTTAACACACACATGTCCAACACCGCCCTCTGGCGGTAAAGCGAAGCGTCGTTGTGCAGACGGTGTAATTTCTAGGGGTGAGGTAAAGAACAACGAGCATGCAGCAGAGCTCTAAAAACAGGTGGTATGCTCAGCCAACCATGTCTGCAAATTAAAATAATAATAATAATAATAATGACGTCAGCCCTTAAAAATACAAGTTTGGGAGCGGCAGCAGACTTGAACTTGGGGGCCACTGGGTTGCTGGTTGAAATCCCAAGACCCGACAGGGAGGATGTGGTTGAGAAAACTCAAACTCTCTCCCTCATCAGCCGCTAACAAAGGACCAGTGCACCCCACTTCAAACTGCTCAGGGGCCACCAATATGGCACTGGTTATACTGGACGGCACCCTGGTGGGTGTGACTGTGTGATTACAAATCAGAGACGTGCAACTGATATTAAACAAAGCAAAGGCAAACAAACACCCCAAAACTTCAACAACAAAAACATGGCCGATAAATAGAATATAACTATGGAAGGAGAACAACACCACGCAGTAAATTACTTAAGGTTTTATTCAATGAAAAAAAAAAGACCTTCAGGAAAATACAATAATTCCCATAATACACACAGAGGACATAAATTAAAAGAGGCGTGGCAGAGAGACATTGAGGATAAACATGTCGCTTGGCACCAGGGTGGTACAAAACGTTTTTATCAACATCGCTGCATCGCCGCCTCAAAGCCAGGGCACACTGTGCACTATCCAGGATACATAAGAATCAGTGAATTCACACTTGAGTTTGTGGAGCCTGAAACGTGAGCAAAGGTCAAGGGTTATTCCTGTACACGAACCTCCGAAATGATAATACAAAAAGGGAATAATACAAAATACAAAAAAAAAAAAAAAAGGAAAACTGCCCTCAAAATAATCCTTAAATATTCATAATGATGCACATTGGTTTGATGAAACAATTGCTTCTGTAAACATTTTCAACATAATTTGTGTGCATTACAAATAATAAAAAAAAAAAACACTGCAGTCGCATACTTAGCTGAAGGGTTACATGATTTTAAACGGGGGGGGGGGGATCACAAAATTAAAACCTAAAAACTACATCTCCCGAGTTGTCCCTTCCTCGAGTGGTTTTCTAACACTGTTTTTAAAATGTGTGACTTTTGCCTTCTTTGCCTCTTGCAGACCACAAGGAAGTGAAAGCAGTTCATTGTGCTCTGCAGCCCTCACTCTGGAAGTCCCGCCTTTAGAATAAAACCAAAATAAAAAAAATAAAATAAAAGGAAAGGCACCACCTTAACTAAGAGTAGGAATTGAGGGGGTCTAGTCTAGCTAGGTAGGGGTGGGGGGGCAGGACCTTGGGTAATTCCATTAAGGAAGCTGCTACACACACACACACACACACACACACACACACACACACACACACACACACACGTGCACACACACATGCACACGTACAGTGAAAAGTCTTGTCTGAGTCTCAAGACAGTGGCGTGAGGCTGTCTATTATCGCGTGTCAGTCCTACGGGACATCCGTATGAAGTAAAAGACAAAGATTGACAAACAAGTGCAGCGCCGTCATTCATTGTTCGGAGGAGGAATGCAAACGAAAGTTTATGACGGGGAGATAAAACAACAGTTCTGGGATGCAGGAACTTGTCCAGCTTTTGTAGTTGTACATCCTCCTCTCCCCAGTGATAAATGCATGACCTGCCGTCTGGACTGAACGGGAACAAACTACAACGGAACTTGCCCGTGTGGAAGCCAGAGGTCCGACATTAAAAATCCAACGTGTGGTGCAAACTAAACGGCTCATACCTTTCCCATTTTACTCTTCCAACGCCACCGACGCGGCTTCCTCTTCAGCCGGAGACCACTTCTAAGGCATCTGTTTGGCTGAACATAAAACGAACGGCTCATTTGCGACAAGGAGTTGTACGACCTGTGACCTGAGCGGGACTTTGTGCGCTCGCTGGGAAGGTTCGGAGAATGAAGAGGTCCACGCGTGCTGCGTTGTCGTGTTGTTATGCTACCCAGAACGGCAAGCTACTCATCCTGCAATTATATTAATTCACAGTTTATCCTAGCCCTACTTATGACTGAGGTTAAAAAAAAAAAGTTCTTTTAAGGGTGCTTCCTCAACTCTCGATATTTACATGCACGAATGTCACATAAAAAAAATGTACAGTGCATGAAGAGATCAGCTATTGTGTGTTAGATAGTACAAATGTTAACTTCCGGTTCATACTAAACAGGGTCGACCACATCTGACCGCCACGAGCTACGTGAGCCGGCGTGATCCGAGTACGTGTGTTTGGGGGGTGGGGGGGGCACTGATGAGTTCATAAGGTTACTGTAGCAGGTATGTACAAGCCGTACACACACACGTTTCCACACCCGATACCCTGTTCTCTGATGGAAAACTCTCAAAGAAATCCAACCGAAAAACAAGCCCCCACTTCACAAAGAGGAAGGCCAAAATGATAGAAAAAAAAAAGGGGGGGGGGCAAAGGCAGATTTGCACGTCAAGCACAGCGGTAACACGGCGGCTGTGATGTCTGAAAGGAGTGTCTTTATAAAAGGGAGGTGCTTGACACGAAAATCTACCCTAGTGTGAGGGACGAAAGGTGTTAGTTTTTTTTTTCTTTCTTATTTTACCTAAGTTAAAATGCATCAACAAACAGCTAGGACCCGCCGAGGGTCTACCATGTATGCCCCTTCACCGACGCATCAACGGCCGATTCTGGAAAACTCTCCGTCACCGGCATACACTCAACTCTCACGCCTTCTTCCGCCGTCACCCTTTCATCAAGCTAATGCATGCTCAACGTTTTTCTCTCTCTCCACGTTTCTTCCTTAAACACACACACACACGCATATATCGACACATGCACACGGATACAAGGCCGAGTTTTACTATGACACATATAGGTAATACCATCAACAGGCAGCGGATCCCATGGCCCACAGTGGAAGAGGAGGGGACGGACTCAAAAGATGGAGCACCAAGGACGGGGTGGGGTGGGGGTGTGGGTGGGGGGGCCGAGGCGCTTATTTGGTTTTCTGCTTACTCTAATGGGATTCAACAGAGTTGCAAAAATGCACATGAGCGGAACACCCCACGCCCCTCGCCTCGACACAACGCCGCTAGATCAGCCCTTGGATGCCCCCCTACCCCGCCCCTCCCCCCCTTCGTGATTTTTACACTTCAATTCTTTACAGAATAAACAGTTGATTGCTTGTCCAGACAGGCTGCGCTCCGTCGGGATTCTTCTGCCACAAGGTGTCACCCACTCCACCCCACACACACACAGACACACACACACTAACACTCTCTCATGTCAGGGCTCGGGGTGGGGGTGTGTTGCGGTTATCTTTGTCGTCAAGTCAGCGTCCCAGTCATCATGCGTTGTCTTGTCACGGCTCAGGTGTGGTCATCGCGGTTGACCGGTTGTGTTTCCTGTGCAGGGGCGGGAGTACACGTGTCTCAGCCCTACCAGCTCATCAGAGAGGACCTTCCCAAAGTCATGAAGTACACCTGGCTGGCGCCACCAGAGCGCACAGAGGCAAAGAACACCTAATAGACACAGGGAGAAAGAAAAAAAATTAACCTTTCCTTTTGACAGTATAATGACAAAACTGGGAACTTGCAGCCAGAACAAATGTGGGGGGAAGAACTGATGCCCATCTAATCCACTGAGGATAAAAATTTTTTTTAAAAAAAAACACTGTTGTGGTGGGAGATGAAAATAGGTTAATGCCTAAATGACGAGTCCATAAATAGGAAGTCACTATAACAGACGTGACTGACTGCTCTGTTGTTGTTAATGCCAGAATGGATGGAACCCTATTGTAATCAGAAAGACAGAGGATCGCTTTGACCTCCTCACAAATGTTATTACTATGAGGAATGAAGTTTCCATTCATGACAACGGATAATAAAAGGAAATCCACTTTTGTAATTGAGCATCCAGACTGGTGTGAATGTCGCGACTACTACAGGTCTCCATGGTGATGGCGGTCGCCACCTGGACACTGCTTGACATCCTCCTCATCACATTTTTTATATAGCTTATAAATCCATATAATTTTGTTATCCTGTGTCAGTGTTGTGTCCTTCTCGCTCTGATGTGAGACCAATGGTTTTTCTTGTCTCTTCTCCTGTGTGTGTGAACGGTGTGTTGTGTGTCTCCCTTGTGTGCATGTGTAGCCTGTCGTCCTGCAAGGTCTACATGGTGATGCTGGTTGTGTGGCTCAGGTGCTGGGCTGTTCTGGTGACATCTGGACACCACTTGGCATCCTCCTCATACTTATCCTCATTATATCCTTCATATATCTTATCATTCCATTATAATTCTGTTATCCTCTTTCAGTGTCGTATTCTGTAAATTGTGTTTTTTCTGTACACACAACATCCATTGCACCTCTGTCCGTCTCGGGAGAGAGATCCCTCCTCTGTTGCTCTCCCTGAGGTTTCCCCTCATTTTTTCTCCTTGTTTAATAAGTTTTTTTAGGGAGCTGGTCCTTATCTGATGTGAAGGTCTAGGGGCGGGGTTGTTGTATTGCTGTAAAGCCCACTGAGGCAAATTTTTTCAATTTTTGACATTGGGCTATACAAATGAAATTGACTTGACTGTTATACTAGTGACATCATCATTGCCGTTGTTGGTTGGTACGGTGTGTTTTTTTTCTAACCTTGTCATTCCTCTCACAGAGGAACTTGAGTCTCTGGGCCCTCTTGTGCATGAAAACGCCATCCAGGTGGCCGGTCTCCACGGAGCGGATCTCTATGGCCTTCTCCCCCCAGCCCATGATCTGGTTTGACCTAATGTAGGCTAGACACAAACACAAAGGGAGATACCAGGTCAAGCCAGCAGGGGTGTGTGTGTGTGTCTACGTTATGTGCACATACATGCACATGTACTCTAGGTTGTTGTGTGAAGATATAGTATATGTGTGCATGTGTAAATAAGAAAGTGTCCTCTTTAAAGAGCGGTTTGCTGGTTGGAGACCCCGGAGAATCAATGTGTAGGAAAATTATGAAGGAACTAGAAATACACTTGTATACATATACACTACAGTGACTTCTGGAGTCGTAGAGAGAAAATTTTACTTCTGCATCTAAAAAAAAAGGGGGGGGGGGTTGGGAGAAGGAAAAAAAACGCCCTGTGTTCGAGCCCACATTTTAAACAGATACAAGTTATACATCAAAAATGTTCAGCTGCTTTCTGCTGAATCGAACGGTACTAGGGTCGAAGCAATCTGACCTCTGCTTTTGATGCTACGACCCTCTGAGCGGCCAAGGGCACACACCTATCGGAGTATTGCTATACAGAAACTAATGCACAAGCACTATTAAAAGAAAAATATACCAACTGACCCACTTTAAATTAGAAAGCACTGAGTGAATACTTTGGCTCTACATCAGAATACACACAGAAGCTAGCACTGTTCCTTTTCCTGTTAGGAAAACCGTGGACTCGATTTCCTGACAGGCTGGAGTTTGTGCAACCTGCACAAACGCAATAATTTACCATTATAATAAATGATGAAATGCAATATAAAACTAATGAAAAAAGACCAACTCGCCCTATAACGACTGCTCAGACTCACTCCCCCCTACTACTGCACACTGAGCTGAGGCCGTGCTGAGGAGACTGACTCCCTGCTGTTACGTAATATGACGCGGAATTGGGGGGGGGTGCGCTTTTACGAGCTTTGCTCAAAACAGCCACCTTTTCCTCCTGAATTTGTGCCATTATGTCTTGTAAAACATTAAATCATGCATTAACTTGTCAAATGGTCATTTTCAGGTAATTTTCATGGTACATTTAATTTAAAGAAAAATCTAACCTGCAATATGCACTTTAACTGCTTTCATTTACAAACACATTTCCACACAGCACAGTGAGTGCAGTACTGCTGCTCAACTAACGGTAAGAAATATATAAATATACTAAAATCACACTTACTAATTCAACTTGCAAATCCAGAAAGGCTCGATTTAAATCTCCTTCTTTAAACAGCTATGAAAAGGTATTAAAAAAAATGGTGCTGTTGTGCTGTGCAATGTCCCCAGTCAAGAAGGTCAAAGTATTTGATGTTAGTATTGCCTGGTTCAAACGAAGAAATCTTTGAGCGCTGGAAAAGGCATCGTGAATTAACTGTGTTTACCAAAAAACAAATATCATTAAATGTACTCCTCTGCTAATCCACAGGGTATGAGCAAATGCTTCAAAAACAAGCAGTGGTTGCTGTGTGTGTGTCCACCTACCCACAGAGGTGGGCATCTCCCCCCACTGCAGCACCACGTCCTTAGTGATGCGTCCATAGGTGTTGACGTACACGCCCTCATCCTCGTAGCACACCAGAAGCTCGATGCCATCCGTGTTGGGCAGGATGATGATGGCATGGGACTGGATACTGGTCTGGATCTGATGGATAGAGAGAAAGAAGGGTAGGAGGAATGGAAGGGAAAACAGTGGGGGTGGGGTTACCCGAGATTTTAGAGGTGAGAGAGGGAAGGGGGAAGAGTGACAGGTCAAGATAAGAAGAAGTGTTGAGTGGCGAGGAAGAAAAGGTGAAGGCAGGAAGACGAGGAGGGTGAAGGCACAGTGATAACTTAGACCAGAACTCCTTTCCTGATCCTACTCTAGAGCACTTACGTGTGTGGGAAGGTAGATGTCATAGACAGCCCCTGAGTCCACATCCACGGCATGGAAGCCTGAGCAGGAGCCGTAGATGACCTTTAACCTTTGACCCTCCTCAACAGTAAGGTCAACCAGCAGGGGCTTATGTACCAGGTCACCAAAAGACTGAGACCAAACAAGAAACGGATGAGTTCAAGCAAGGACTGACATCAATTATTGCAGACTTATGGCCCACGGGACATCATAACAAATCAGTTCATCTCTAGAAGGTGGCAACATGTGAAAGCTGTGATATTAAGTAGAAATGGCACCCACAGTGAAGCTGTTCTTACCTTGAAGGCCATGAATTTGTGGTATGGTTTGGGTGCCCAAGCATAAACCTCTACAGAGTTCTTTAAGGCCAGCACCAAGAACTTGATCCTCTCATACTTCACTGTAAAGAGAAAACAAGAAAGATGTTCACTAAGGCGTCCTGCAGTTGGGCTGGATGGGAAACACTGACTGAGTATTCCAGGGTGCAGTGAAATAAAACGTTATGACTACTGAATTCATGTCCACTTACATTTTTTTTGCCCTGTGGTCTCCTACCCACTTTACGTTTTTGTTTGTAAGTGTGCCATGTTAAAATGTTTGGCTGTCCTTTATTGAGGACTTATATGTTTTAATAATACGAGGTGGACCCCACTTTGTCTAAAGCTTTTTAAATGATGAAGACACAGGATAATGGATTATATTGGCAACATCTTACATTTTTGGTGCCATGAGACATCATGTGATGTCATACTTCCACTGGCTACTCCAATACTTAGACTAACATAACAAAGAAATGGTCAATACTTCAAAATTGGTTTGTTGATATCATTGTGTCTTTATAGAGAGCGTACCCACAAGCAAGCTACAATTTATGTGTGAACTTACTTGGCCGTCAACAAACTTGAAATTTTTGCGAGGTACGTACCAACTTTGTAGTGGACACAGCCCTCTAGTTCACCCACGGTGACCCAGCCCTGCTTCTTCTCCACCTCCGGATCATTGTGCAAAATCTTATTCCTCAGCCATGACAGGTAGTACACACGCAGCTTGTTCTTTTTACCTGCCGGAATAAAGAAAGACTGAAAGAACGGCAGACAGACAGAGATAGACTGAAAATGAGCGTGGCCTGTTCTTACTGGTGTTACTGTGCCTCTGAATTTCTCCCTTACAATGCTGTAGAAGCAAGTCTTTAGAATTAAAGGCATTTGTGTGTCCAACACAACCCAATAAATAAATAAGAGTGAAGAGCAAGTACCTGATATAGTCACCAGCACGTTGAGTCCCTCCAAGACATCCATCTGCTGGATGCGTCGTCGGTTAATCAGGGGGTAGACCTTCCCCTGGCCGCTCCGATCCAGCAGCATCAGACCGCTCTCTGTACCTACCAGCAGGTTCACCCCTGGAGCGCACGCACATGCACACAAACACACGGAATGGCGGTTACCACAGACAGACCTGTGAGCCAACCCTTACACCATATCCTTTCTGAACAAGGCAATGCGAAAGTGATGAAGCCATCTTAAGCGATGTGCAGTTGTATTAGCACACAATAAGTTAGCACTGTAACACAGCCATCCATGAGATGCACCTACCCCAGAGTGCAGCGCACAAGATCTCAGAGTTGAACCTCTTCTTGTACTTGCGGATCTCAGGTGTGTCGCTCTGCGGGCGTGTGTTGACCGGGTTGACATTGACCACTGAGCCTTTTCGAGACGGATCTGACCTCAGTGCGTCAGCCAGCCGCCCGTCCTGCCCGAGGCCAGCTACAGCGACAATGGAGGATAGAGGGTCAGAGATGAAAGCTTGATGTCCCCTCACAATGACATTAGTGATGGGCATCCTGGCACCTTTGACACCAAGCATACAGAATCTGGTCACCAATTTTTAAGTATATGCATATGTTGTGTGCGCAACACATACTTTAAAATCGGTTTGAAGGTTTGGTTCAAAGGGATAAGGATATGATAAGGATATGATACACTTTGTTTGGATGGCCCAGCAGATGAAAAAAATTAAGCACAGCTTCAAATGAAGCATGGCTTTATGTGTTGACAAGCTTTGTGTGTCTCAGAAGGAGATCTGTCAAAACTAATGACAGTTTTTTTGCATATGTGTAAATGTGGTAATTAAGTGGTTCTTCTG
The DNA here is from genome assembly GCF_029633865.1 of Lampris incognitus. NCBI lineage: Eukaryota > Metazoa > Chordata > Actinopteri > Lampriformes > Lampridae > Lampris > Lampris incognitus. The sequence goes on from NC_079231.1 coordinate 17,087,935, forward strand.
CTTTTTTTGCAACAAAGCAAAAAACTTTTTTTTTTTAAAATCCCAGTATGATAAAGATTTTGTATGTGGGGTAGGGCTTTTATCTTGGCAATGTGGTCCAACATGACTTTTTTGCTTAAGCTGCACACAGACAAGTCAGGGAAACCCCTGAGGAGGTTATTTTACACACATTAGGATGAGGAAGGCCAAAGAGGAGGTTTGTGGATGTGGTGAGAGAGGACATACAAGTGGCTGGTGTGACGGAGGAAGATGCAGAGGACAGGAAGAGATGGAAAACGGATGATCGGCTGTGGCGATCCCAAACAGGAGCAGCCAAAAGTAGTAGTAGTAGGACAGCAAACTGAGACCACAATATTAACAAGAACATTGCATTTCTTTTTTTTAACAATTGGCTAGATAAAAATGCAATAGAACAACCCGTCTTGGAATGATGCCATTTAATGTACCCTTGTTTCAAGCAAAGCACCTCTTCAGCTTGCTGTATGTTATGGTATACAGCAGGCTGAAGAAGGAAGTTTCTTGAACATTTCATGTGTTATTCCAAGTCACAGTGTGCTGACAGTTTATTCTACAGTACATGTATCCTCATGTTATAGCATCTGTGTTTAGGAAAAGTTTTTCAAGTTCGAAGTATGCTGAGCTGAGCATTCTGCTCATTGCAACACATGGGGGGGAAAAAAAATCTTTCAACAGAAGCCCCTTTTAAGTGCAAAAAAAAAAGACTGGAAGTTACGTTGGCATAGTGATAGAGCAATCAATGTTTGGGTTTCAAAAAAACATTCCACCAAAAGTAGCTTGGAATTTGGGAATTGTCTTCATAAATTACATGAAATGTAACTGACATACTGTAAAATTCAAATACCCACACACACACACAAACACAGACATGATGTAACCTACCCATGTTGTTAAGACCACTGCCGCTGGATGGCGAGATCTGGAGGAGGCGTGGGTCAATGAATGGGGTGAAGGAGGAGGAGGACTTGTGTTTTGTCATGGTGTTGCTGGCCGATTGGGTCTGACAGAGACACAGGTGGGATTTAGAAAAACGCAGACTTTCTATTTGTCTTGGGCCACTCCTCAACATGAGTTTTGTTTTTTGTTTTTTTTTAATCAAGAAGGGTTAACTCATACTTCTAAAAGACACTGGTTTAACAATATTCGTTGTAAAATAAGTGCAGCAATGAACCAAGCGTTAGTGGTGCTATATTTGGGTTCACTGACACCGATCTAAAACAGTGGTGAATAGACCTTTCTTCCACCCTATGACATAAATGTATTATCTGCAGATTTGTAACATGGCACTTATGACTACAGTTATCTTTACAGCCCTTGTTAATGTTGTAAAGCAGTTTATGATCGAGGGCTGATCTGAGATACACCAGAAAAATGGCCCACTGGCACTTACAACCTTAGTTATAGTGGCCACCAGACTCATAAAATACTGTTCAACAATATTCTAGGCAAAAATTTTACAAAAGGATTCTGAAAAATACAGTTGACAAACCTTGACATACAGTAACAAGTGGGAAAGGACAGAAATGTTGGAAAGGGAAAACTGGTACGTAAAAACAAAGACAAGTATCAGGAAGCTACCACCAGCTTTGTTAAATGTTAACAGAAATTCTGCTAAACAGAATGCATATAGAGAAGATCTGATCATAGCTCCACCACCCAGGATGCAACTCTTTCACGATGATGACACACCCTTATACTGCAGAGTAGGAAAAATTCTCTTTCTAAGTGTCCACCCAGGAAGGAGAAGGACACTGGGAGAAGAGTTGAAAACAAATAAGAGGGAATGTGCTTTGCATTTAGCTTCACATCAAAAATCCTTTGGCTAGTCTTACTTTGGGATGTTTGAAGACTACAATTCCCCCCAGAATTGTTTGCAAAATCAACAGTACTTATTCATACCATGTGGATCAAGTGTAAGATAAGCCAGCACTACTGGAAACATCACACCGAACATACCACCACCCAATCAAAGAACATCTAGCACGGCAAAAGGCCTACAAAGCAGTCCAAGATTTAGTTTACCCCATGCCGTGACCACCACTAGGGGGCAGTATTGATGAGTGTTAGCGGCAGTGCAGTGCAGTGCAGTGCAGTGCAGTGCAGAGAAGCAAACGGACAGATGCATTGCAGCAGCCAAAAACTGTCAGCCAGGCCAAAAGGGGGCAGAGGGGATTCAGAAAAAAAGAGAATAGTGAAGGGGTAGAAGAAGGACATGGGGTGGTTGAGACCAATAACCCAGAGCTGGACAAAGAGGTAGGTACCAACTTAGACATGGAGGTATGTTAGTTGCACAGTTTATGCTTAAAATAATGGGCTTTACTGCCAGACCTGGATCATAATATGGCTTGCCAAACATTTTAATGTTTGCATCATTCTACTTTGAAGCCAAAATGGGTAAAGATGACCACATAGAACAATCCAACGGGTGTGTCAACATTTAGACTACCACAGCGAAGCATTTTGATGGCCAATACTTTTCCTAATGTGGTAAACTCCACCCACCTGGTTCTCTGAGTAGGTCAAGACAAACACTAAGAATTATTTGCGAACGTCTTTTTTTCTGGCCCAGGTCTGGTGACTGGCTGTCATGAGCACGCACAGCCCTCTATGGCCCATTCCTCGGTTACTGGTCTCAGTGGTGTGAGTGGGGATGGGACGGGGTGGGGTGGGGGGGACATACCTCCATAGCAGTGAGCTTGTCCAGGGGGTTCTGGGGGGACATGGAAGGGCTGGCAAGGGTGGATGATGGGGGGAAGACGGAGGAGAAGGAGGAGGAAGAGGAAGGGATGGATGTTGTGGAGGAGGAGGGGGAGTGCTGGCTCTGCTGGATAAGGTCTGGTAGGTGGTGTATGTGGCCCGCAAAGCCGTTTTTCTCTGAGTGGCTGTGGGGGTGTGGCTGACCATGGCCGGAGCCAGCCGAGGGAGAAGAGGATGACACATTGACCAACCGCTTTATGTCACCGGTGCTCTGGAAGCAAGAACAGGCACACTTGGGCTCGAACAAGCAGGAAATAAAGAGAAGAGAGGGGCTGTGCCTTACGCCGCTAATCTGCTGCTTTCTGTTATCATGAGTTGCCACCTTTTTCCAGATTCCCTTCAAGATTCCCTCATCCTACCTCTCAAACATATTAAGTTCTGTTGGCTTGATCATCTTGGTGGGGACATTAACTCTTGGGCCTTGTCAACCTGAATATATCCAACATCATCTTTTAAACGATAGTGCAACTTTAAGCAAACTGAAAAACGAGAGCTAAACAAAAAAAATCACAACACATAGAGTAATGTGGGACAGTCGGCGGTGTGATGATAAGCAACTACAGAAAAAAAGAGATGAACATCCCCCTCTAACAACTAGAAATAATGGGTTGTGCCTCATCTATAAAAAGGTTCATTCACAAATGTCCCTTTGAATAAAGATTTGGTTTTATCAGAGGTTGCCTTCATGGCAAAGTAACAATTTTAAAAAAAACTGCATCTCTTTACACCAACAGTGTAGAAGAGACATGTTTCATGGATGGATGGCTCTTTAAAAGTCCCAGAACATTTTTATTCTCACGGACACATAATGTCTCCTTTGCTCCTCTTCCTACCTGTCTGATAACCAAGGTGCCATCTTTGGAGGGGGTGGTGGCTTGGTCGCTCTCTGAGTCTTCGGCCAGCATGGTCTTCAGGGACTCCGTCTCCCCGTTGCTCAGCCTCCTGTAGAAGCCATGGGAATATCTGACGTCCATAACCAGACCGGTGTTAACAATCATGCAGTAAGTCATGCGAAGCTTAGGATGTCTTTATGCATGCTCAATAATCCAGGTAAGAAAACCAAAGAAGGTTGTATCAGTTCATCTGGATACGTTTATTGACAGATACGTACATTTCATCACTCATCTAAATGACCTCTTCAGTCTAAATTGACTGCAGGTATCCCCACCCTTACAAACAACACAGTTGCATAACGACCGAAACCAATGACCAGTTTCATATGCAAATATGGGTGTGACCATTAACTACAGTTTCAATGGCCATGTGTGCGATTCACAGAGGATTTAGGAACGTGTGCAATCACAGCATTGTAAGATGGCAACAGATGCACTCTCTCTCTCTCCCCCTGGTTCAGGGATGGTCGTTCCCTCTTAACCCTGGCTCAAACAGAACAATATAGTGTGCGCTGCTAAGTGCCAGGAGGATTGCCATGACTTGTACATTGGCGAAACTAAACAGACGCTGGCCAAGACGATGGCACAACACAGGTGAGCTAACACCGTCGGGCCAGGACTCCACAGTCTACACCCATCTACAGGCCAGTGGCCACTCTTTTTTTAAGGATGAGGATGTGCACATCCTTGATAGGGAGGAACGCTGGTTTGAACGGGGAGTCAAAGAGGCCATCTATGCGAAGAGGAAACGATCATCCCTGAACCGGTGGGAGTGGGGCTAAGACTACATCTGTCGCCATCTTACAATGCTGTGATTGCAAACATTCCCCAATCCTCTGTGAATAGTACACATGGCCATTGAAACAGTAGTTAATGGTCACGTCCATATTTGCATTTGAAATTCGTTGTTGGTTTTGTCGTTGGTTGTCATTGTCATTATGCAATTGTATTGTCTGTAAGGGGTGGGGATACCTGCAGTCAGTTTAGACTGAAGAGATCACTAATGATGAAGCCTGAAAAGTGATGAAACCTATCTGTCAATAAACATTACATCTCAATGAACTGATTCAATCTTCTTTGAAGCTTAGGATGGCTTTAACACATTCACTATGATAAGGGTTTTCAAAATATCTACAGTTAGACCAGTGTAAGTCATTATGTAAGTGTTATATTGAATTTCCATTAAAAGATCAAAGCAGTGTAGTATGTCATTACAAATCTTCTCACAAATAAAAAACATGGTAGGGCCATAGACAGCCTGAATTAGCATGGATACTAGGGTACCCAGTGCATTATACGTGGAATATTTTTACAAACAAGTTAATTGCACAGACAGTGATGTAAGAAGGGAACTGAGCTAGTGCTGAAGCAAACACAGAGGCAGTGTGAGGCACCATTTCACCTACCCGGCCCTGGAGTCCTCAGCTCCCGAGGTGGACTCCTCTCCTGCCTCCTGGTCCACCTCCTCGTCATCGTCTTCATCAGTGGTGCCCGAGTCCTCGCTGGAGGAGGAGTAATCCGTCACCTTGTGGGGCGGCCGGACGTCGTCCACTGCACGGAGCTCCTTGGCAAGAGCTGTCAGGTCCTATACCGGGCCAGATGAAGGTCAGAGATTTGGAGACATCCAATTCCAACATTCTGGCTAAATTCAGATTGTCTAGAGTGACGCATTTCCTCGTTAGACACCAGCTATATCAAAATCTTGATAGGAAATGATATCAGCCTTAAAAAATGTGAAAAAGTTTGGTGTCCACTGAAGTTATTTTAAAATGTTTAAAGAAATGTATACATTTAAATCCAAATCATCATTGCTATCCTCATAGCCAAAAGCCAGTCATCGGCTATAACTAATGTTCTCAGTTTTCTAAACAATCTGAAGTCAGCCAAAAATACATCTATTCACACTTTATGCAAAGTTCATGGATCTGACATGCTGGGCAGGGGAAGAATAGATTTTCCTATTCAACACATGGTGACCATTGAGGGAAATTGTAGATTGTAGAGGACTTAATGAATGTCAAAAGCTCAGGACTCGAGGTACAACATGTGCAGTATATCATTATACACTTTTAAGTGCTAGTCACACCCCATATTTAGGATAAGCTTTAGCCCTGAATAGTTGGCTTTAGGTTTATAAATACTTTCCTCAAACACCATCTGCCCCAAATTGACTTCTACAGTTGAACTGAATTCTATCTTGCAAAAACAGGCCTTAACCTACTACAGAGTAAGGCTAGCTTGCTCTAGGGTCGAGTACAGGTTAGACAACTTCTGAAATTCCCCACTTTCAAACCTTAGTTAGCCCAGGCTGTTTGGCCCTGACTATTTGGCCCTGCTGTTGGCCTTGGACTAAGTTAAGTTCTTCAGCTGGTAAAATTAATGATCAGACCAAAAATGCTCAATGTGAATGTAATGTACCCCCGATTTCCAGTTTATGGAGAAAAAAAAATCTTCTCTTGGTTGTCTTCTCTAGGCTTATAATAATCCACCAATGTAAGGTCTGAGACTAAGATTTAACAGGGAGGAAAGGGAGAGCGGATGCCAAATGAAATACAGCTTATCTGCTGACAAAGCCAGGTGAGGTCAGGTGGCGGGTGTGACAAGGAAACAGGCATTGTTTACATTCAAATGTGTTGGCATTCGAATCCGGCCTCCAGGGACTGTGCAGGCATGAGGCAGGTGGATGGTCATAGAGACAGAAACGGAAGACAATAACCAGCAGCTGGACTAAAAGAGTTTGTAATTATTTAATGTCTAAAGAAAAGCAGAGGGGCCTTTCTCTGTGACCATTTTAATCACATAATGTAGTGAGTAGGGCAATGGTGCACGCATAGCATATGAGTAACAATTATGTCATCCCATTAAGCAGTCTTACCACATCACCCTACGACATCCCCCAAGAATCACACCATATGAGTCATGTGACGTTGCACACGGTAGGTAGTTGGCATTGGGAGGAGTTCACAGTGGAGGAATAAGGACACAGCACAACAGGAGAACAGTCAATAACTTCCAGTTACCTATACAGCCATTTTACACCAAAGCAGCTGCCTGGTGGCCAGAACCAAAATGATTCTTGATAAAGGAGGAATCTGGGAAGCCTTTTATAAATACAACGGTTATCAATTTGGAGAACACTGAGATTGGGGGAGGGTTGACAATACTGACCAGTGCTGCAGCCTTTTGAACTAAGCAATGGAAGCTTGTGTTGTTGCTCAAAATTTCTATATCATGTTTATTTCTCTGGTAATATAGGTTATAGCATTCAAATCTGGAGGAAAATCCATCCATCCATCCATTATCCAAACCACTTATCCTGCTCTCAGGGTTGCGGGGATGCTGGAGCCTATCCCAGCAGTCATTGGGCGGCAGGCGGGGAGACACCCTGGACAGGCCGCCAGACCATCACAGGGCTGACACACACACACACACACACACATTCACACCTAGGGACAATTTAGTACGACTGATTCCTGGAGGAAAATGTTAAAGAGAAATAACATCTGCTGTTACTACAAACATGGAAGTAAAAGAGGTTGAACGTAATAGGACCTTGGCTTTTGAGAACCTGGCTAGGAAGCAAAAGTTTTTTTATCGACCTATAGAGACTTGTATTTTCAAAACAACTGCTAGCCGTGTTTATCATTTGACCACAGAAAGAATGCATACAGCCTCCTTATTGACTACCTGTCTTGAAAGCAGGCAATCCATAAAAAGGCAAAATTTATCGCATTTGGTTGGGGATTAAAAAACAATGCCAGAAATGAGTAAACATTAACTGAGAAATGACACACATTTCAGTCAAACTGCAGGAAATGGACTTACAGCTGGCCGGTTGGGTCTGGCGAGGTTCTTGTCATCAGGTTTTTTGGCCACATCCCCTGGCCGCTGGAGGGGTGATCCCTCAGACTTGGAGGAAGCTTCGAAGGGACAAAAGGAAATACATACCCTCAGCAAGGAAAGCCACAAATTTGGGCCAGGATGGCCAGCCTCTGACAGGATCTAAATCTACAACTGTTTGTATTACAATAACCATGACAGCAGAAAACATATGCTAAAGCATTCTGTGCAGACATCCAGCCAGTGTCTTAAAGGGGGGAAAAACACCCCCACTGAATTTCTTACTAAGCAGAGCCTTATTCAACATGTAATACATACGAATACCATCAGTTTAATTCTTGAGACAGTCAGACAGATTTAAATATGATGACATGGCTCAAGTGGCATTTTGATTGACAAAATAAGCATAAATCGGGAAACAAGGGAATGAGTAACATGCATAGAATCTGGGAAGAATGGCGCTGGTGGTGTTAGTCACAGAGTTAAGTATTATCTGGTACAGTTAGTAAAGCGTGACCGTTTACAGTACTGGGGGACTCACAGCGTGGCCTGAAGCGGTCCCCAGAGCTGGCCTGGGAACTGGAGTTGGAGGAGCCAGAGGAGCTGCCACTGCCTGGTCGGGGCTGGAGCTTCTCCACGCGATCCCAGAGCGGGCGCTGCTCTGCATTACTGGTGTGGGCAACATGACACCATTAGCAAACACGCATTCGAATCACTGGTACTTAATTAGCGCCATACGTATGCAGGTTTTCATAACAACCCAACACTACACCAGCCGATTTCACACATCAACACACCTTCGACCAGAGAGGGAAAGACGAATCAATAAAATCAGCAGGTGTAACGTAGCATCGGAATGAAAAACCTGCATACATATGGCATTCCATGGCCCGTGTCTGAGTATCACTGCAATATGGTATATCACCCATTATATACCCACAGTATAAACTGACATCACTTGTTCAGAATTTAGGATTCTCGACAAGAATTACCTATTATCACCAACAATCACCTATGGGACCACTGTACCAGTTGACAATGAATCTTGACTATCAGGTGAATAAGTGAGATCTGGGAGAGCCAATCAGCACCTATCCCTGTACTTGCTCTATACAAGCCAGAATGTATACATACATAGGCATAAACCTCAAAACTGGTCATGTTTGAGGGTGCACAACACACGAGTTTTGTTTTTTTTGTTTTTTAGCAAAACTTAGTGCACATTTCATTTTGTCCAGCAGTGGAAGTCTTTGCAGAAATAAGCAGTTTAAACATTTTGGCAGCCATTTCACCTCCCTAAAACCACCAAGCTCATACTTCCAGAGATTGCAGCAATTTTCTGCCAACCATGTGGGGTTTTGTTTGATTTTCAGAGTTTGTACACAAGGAACGATTCTTCAGCTTGGCGCATTTTACCTGCCACATAATGCACTTGCACTAACATCTTTATGCATGCTCAATAATCCAGGTAAGAAACTCACATAAGGTTGAATCAGTTCATCTGGACCCAACGTTTATTGACAGAAACGTTTCATCACTCATCTAAGTGACCTCTTCAGTCTAAACTGACTGCAGGTATCCCCACCCTTATAAACAATACAGTTGAATAACAATCGAAATCAACGATCATTTTCATATGCGAACAGGCATGAGCATTAACTAGAGTTTCAGTGGCCATGTGTACTATTCACAGAGGATTTGGGAATGTTTGCAATCACAGCGTTGTAAGATGGCGACTAACCAAGTGTGTCTGCTCCTGCAGCTATGTCTTCAGTCCACATACTTCACATAGACAGAGGCATGGATGTGCTATGGGGTTCCCCAGTCTCACCTATAGTGGCCAATTTGTAGGAAGTGGAAGAGGGCTCTGATGTCCTATCCAGAGACACTACCTAGCTATTGGTTCGGGTTTGTGGACGACACCTGGGTTAAAATTTAATCTCAGGAAGTACCACATTTCATCAACCACATTAACTCAGTGAACAAACACATGCCTCCTCCGATACATGTGGAGTCGCCAGCCGCTTCTTTTCACCTGACACTGAGGAGTTTCACCAGGGGGATGTAGTGCATGGGAGGATCACGCTATTCCCCCCAGTTTCCCCTCCTCCCTGAACAAGTGCTCCGACTGACCAGAGGAGGCGCTAATGCAGCGACCAGGACACATAGCCACATCCGGCTTCCCACCCGCAAACGCAGCCAATTGTGTCTGTAGGGATGCCCAACCAAGCCAGAGGTAACACAGGGATTTGAGCCAGCGATCCCCGCGTTGGTAGGCAACGAAATAGACTGCCAAGCTACCCGGACGCCCCGGACATTTGATTGTTGATGTTTACTGTAAACAAACACACACTGATCAGTACTTAAGGTTTGACTCTCATCATCCACTGGAGCACAAACTAGGAGTCATCGGGATGCTGTATAACCGAGCTGACAAAGTCCCCACCAACACAGCAGCTGGAGAAGAGGAGAAATCCCACATTAAACAGGCCCTGGTTATGTGTGGTTATCCTACCTGGGCATTTGTCAAAGCCAGGAAGATGGCCAAACAGTGCACCAGCTGATCGAAGGGAGGAGAAGGACAACAGCTGCCTAAGCATAAACCAGTGGTGATTCCGTATCTGGCGTGAGTGTCAGAAAAGTTGAAATGCGTATTTTCCAAACAACGCTGCACCAGAAATGGATCTACCCCAAGGATCGGGTCCCCTGATACAAACAGAACAATATAGTGTGCGCTGCTAAGTGCCAGGAGGATTGCCATGACTTGTACATTGGAGAAACTAAACAGATGCTGGCCAAGAGGATGGCACAACACAGGAGAATTAACACATCCGGCAAGGACTCCGCAATCTACACCCATCTACATGCCAGTGGCCACTCTTTCAAGGATGAGGATGTGCACATCCTTGATAGGGAGGAATGCTGGTTTGAACGGGGAGTCAAAGAGGCCATCTATGTGAAGAGGGAACAACCATCCCTGGGGGGGGGGGGGGGGGGGCTAAGAGCAAATCTGTCACCATCTTACAATGCTGTGATTGTAAACATCCTCAAATCCTCTGTGAATAGTACACATAGCCATTGTAACTCTAGTTAATGGTCACACCTATTTGCATATGAAACTGGTCGGTGGTTTTGGTCGTTGTGCAACTGTATTGTTTATAAGGGTGGGGATACCTGCAGTCAGTTGTTTATAAGGGGCAGGGATACCTGCAGTCAGTTTAGACTGAAGAGGTCGCTTAGATGAGTGATGAAATGAAATGTATCTGTCAATAAACGGTGCCCAGATGAACTGATTCAACGTTCTTTGATTCACTTGCACTAACCACTTAAACTGGCAGTGCGCACGTTTTGTCTCCCTCATCTGGCAGTGAGAGTAAGTACTTCTCTTCTTTCAGCGCTCTCCAACGAGGAAAAGCTACACCGATGACTATCCTTGCCGTTGATCGCTTTCTTTTGACTTTAATCCTTCCTCTGAATGCAGTGTCTTTTTATGTCCACCAGCAATGATTGCTTTGCCAGAGCTGAACTTCCGTGTGACAAAAGCGTTTGCATGCCTCTGATTGGCTTGCCTTCAGGGCTTTCTGCCAGAAAGCTTCCGGGCTTGCTAGCTATGGCGCAAAAACCTAAGAAGCGTCCAAGAAAAGTTTCTGATGCTCCAGAGAAAAAAGAAACTTGGAGTTCAGAAGGAGGATTAACGTAAAAAAAGAAAAAAAAGAAAAAAAAAGAAAGAAAGCAATTGATAGTGAGGAGAAACACTTATATTCACTGGTGTTGCTTTTCCTTGTTGGAGAGCGCTGAAAGAAGAGAGGTAATTACCATCACTGCCAGAAGGGAGAGCCAAAACCTCCGCACTGCAAGCTTATGAGTGACTGAGTTCGTCCCACATTTACATCTGGAACAATAAACGAAACTGATGCATTTTATCTGTCAAATCTGTGGAACTTTTATTACCCATTGATTTTTCTGCTTGGTTATCGTTGAAAAAATTGATGATCCTTGCCAACTCAATTTCATGCCTGCCCTAGCGGACAGTGTTGCCCTAGCGGACAGCGTTGCTTGGGGGACTGTCACTTGTCAACATTATAATTATTCAGACAATGGATTTTACAAACTTTCTAAATGGGGACAGTGGCCTCAGAATCACAGAAAGCCATTAAAACTGGACCCTAGCCTTAACAAAACCCTCTCAAAAGCAGTTGGGGTGAGCATGGCCTGACAAAGGCCTCTATAGCTACCTGCTAGCATTCCTTTGTCCACCCTGGCTGCTTGGCTGTGATGGTAGAGGGGATTCTCGGCGCGACAGCACTGGAGACCTGGATGTCGTCCTCACTGGGACCTGACAGACACACACATTCACAGGCTCTCACACATGGCCAAGTCATTGTGCGTATGTGTGTGTGTGTTTATGTATGCTGGATCAAACCAATTTACCAATTGTAACCATACATAAAAAAATGGGCAGCCCCTAAGAACACAGAGTCTGAGTGTAAGAAATGAACCGTACAACATTTCAATCGAGTCATGGCAAAATACAGTTTGCTTAAGTGTCACATTAAATGTTAAGCTAACAAAGCCACTGAAGTGACCCCGGCTGAATTGAGCAATTGCAGACAGAGCAGAACAGCAGGGGGTGTGATAGCTATAAAACTCCCAAAAACTGCCAACAATCAAAGCAGAGAAATAAATTCATTTATTGGCACTATGAATTTACATAACAATACACAGAAAAAACCACCGTTCACTCACTCTGCTCAATAAGCTGCCATTACAAGTGAAACAAACAGAAAAAAACACGGAGATGGATAGACAGAGAGACAGAGAGAAAAGACACCGGCTACCAGACCGAGGCGACTGAAGTGACTGGCATGAGAGGAAATGAACTTAAGGGAGGTAGAGGAAAGAAGGGCAGATGGGCGGGGGAAGCAGGGGGAGCATCTCCGACCGGCTTATCCTTACCCTGGGAGGAACCTCCTCACTGGGGGCTGGGTGCTCGGCCCTGGGCTGGGCCTGGGGTTGGTGTTGATGATGGGGGGTTTGGGGCTGGGGCTCAGTGCGTGCAGGCGATGGGTGTTGTTGTTGTTGGTGGTGGTGATGATGGTGATGGGGGTCCTGGGAGCGCAGGTGGATTTGTGCAAAGCTAGAGGCCATACCGCCGGACTCGCTGAACGATTGCGAGCGAGCGACCACGGGCGGAGGAGGAGGAGGAGGAGGAGAGGGGGCGGCACTGTTGCTGCTCTTTAGAGCGGCCAGGTGGGACCACTGGACCTTTCAGGAAGGGGGGGGGGGGACAAGAGGAAAAGGGGAAGGTGGAGGAGGAGGGGGGTGAAACAAGCAGACAACAGTGAGGCATGGGGGAAGATGAGTGTGACTTTTCACATACATGTGCTTTGATAGACACATGCATATAGTGGAAAAAAACAATAGATGTTTTGGAACTATGACTGTACCTACATTTAAAGTCCAGTAATTGCTTGTGGTTAACCAGTCTAGCGCCACTACGGACTTTAATTACACCGTTTTTCTAGAATGAGGGTTTTTTTCCCCTCTCCTCTGTGAAACTTGAGATTTGCATACAAGAACTGATAGGATCTGACCATTAAAATTGGTTTTCTAAACCAACTCCGGCTGTGAAAGGGTTTGCAAACAAAGTAGTTAAAAACCTGCAGGTTGTTATTGGCACAGAAAACTCTAAAACCCCTACTTTCTACCTGTTGGTCAAACTCTGCAGGTAAATATACCAAACATGTTGATGGCCGGATGAATTCTGCACTAAATCAGGTTGTATTAAAACTAGATTAATGTGGTTCCTATCTACAAATGTCAGGGGCCTATAGCTTACGGTTTATGTCTCACAAGGACAAAAATCACAGGCATTATTTTTTAGAATCCATTTTACCAGTCCCAGTTACTATCTTTACATTGCACATTGTAAAAAGGAGTGAATCATTCTTAGTTGTAATTGATCCAAGTTAACTAGCTATTATTTTGCAGCAGGAAACTTCGAGGGTCTCACAAAAAAAACCCCATTCAAAATAGTGAAAGTGCAGACAAACAAAAGATGACCCATCGAAAAACGTAGTGCTGGGACGATAAACGGTTAATGGCGTCGTGTGGGAGAGGAGCAGGGTGGGGCTTTGGGAATGATAAACCACTGTGTAGCCAGCAGAGCACCGTCTCCTCAAGATTCTTGGGTGAGGTTCAAGCCTACCACTGAAGGCGAAACCTCTAACCATATGCCGCTGAGCGAGCCAATATGATAGGAGACAGAACCGAATCCTTAGGGTGCAACTTAAAATACAAAGCCTGTGGTTACAGGCAAAAATGTCAGTTTGCAAAACTGATTGGAAGAAACCTCTGAACAGTAAACATTTCCTCTTACACATGACCAGCTTGTATTAAAGCTGAGAGCTGCAATTTTTCTCCATTAAAAAAAATCGTTATTTTTATCCATCTGGACCACGGAGTCGGGTTACATAATACTAACTGGCATCATTACCATGGTCGGAGACACTCTCCAGTCTCTGTGTAACACCAGTGACATTTTTTTGACTGGACTGGACAAAGACTGGTGGAGCACAGACATTTAACATACCTGTAGAAAAGTGTTGCAATATAGTCTGATGAATTTTGTAATACATTACATTATGTTAGCTTTGGTGAGCAGACGGCACATGAGCCACAATGGCTGCTACCCCTTGTTTGTAGCCCAAGAAAATCAGCTGTGACAAACAAGTCTGTCTTTCTCTGCCTCCTACATCCAAATATATCACAAAACCATCCTACAGTCATATTGACTGTCCAGTAGAATTGCCACATCATCATTAGATTTCAGATCGATAAAATAACTTTATAGAGAAAGATTGCAAATTTCAGTTTTAACAGATTTTTTAAAAATAGCAACATCATTGATTTATTCCCACCAGGAAAAAAATATCTTTCACTCGTCTATTTCCAGAGGGAGGTCAGAGCGAATTCAGTGTCATACCCGAGGAGAATTCAGCAAAGTGGATGACATTGCCATCCTAAAACCAGGTCCTCTGGTTGAAGGACAGTCTCCCTACACCACCCTGCTAGGCCAAAAGTGCAGAGTACACTGCAGCTTTGTTTATACGACACTGTGTAGGGAACCAATCGAGTGCCAGAAGGACAAGGAAGAGGATACAGAGACGGTGAGAGAGGGGAGTTACCTGTGGCTCCATGGGCCGGTGCATGGCGGAGGCCTCGGACGAGCTGCCATTGGAGAATGGTTCGGAGGAGCGGGGGGGCAGGGGGGGCTGCTTGGGAGGTGGGGCGGACTGAGGGGAGCCCTGAATATTCTTACGGTAGCGCTCGTCAGCCTGGGACGGGGGACGGGACACACAGAGCAGAGGGACAGTTGAGAAAAAGACTTTTAACACATATACCCATAGTGGACTGAACTAAAATGGAAACAAACAGGAGAATTAAGGAGTAGGAAACCTTTTCTAATCCAAAAACAACACCAACTATTCTGGCTTACGGCTATAAAGGGTGAAAACGGCCACACCAAACTGTGGAAGAGAAGGAGTTGGCCTGAAACCTACTGTTGAATGTGTATATGTATTCTGGAATCACATTTTGGTAAATATTGTTGGCCGATTTACTTTTTAAACTGCGGAGCAGTTGTCTTGAATAGTGTTTCTTTGAAAGAAGAAGGTCGAGCTCTCCTTAATTTTCCATTTCGTCCCCTTGAGAAACCTTTGCCATACTTCAAAACCTTTATGGATGACCGACAAAGGTCAGCACTGGAGGCAAGCGGTCGCCATGTAAGTTTTCAACATGCTTGAAGCCTGTATTAAGCAGCCGCACATATGGGGATTCACTTGGACAGATAAAGACCTAGGCTCACACAAAGTTAACAAGGTACCACTGAAATTCAGCGGATAAAAAGGAAAATCCATGTTAATGGCATGACAACGGCCGCCAGCATGAAGGCTCTATTCTGGGGGAGTGCATAACGTTAGTCCGGGCCTCAGCCGTCTACATGCAATGGCCCACTCCATACACACAGAATCAAAACACAGCCATATTGCACATTTCACAGGTAAGGCATTAAAGACAGAGATAAAAAATTTAAAAATCTGTGAAAACATGTGGTCCTATGATTTAACCGAGAGGAAACTAAAGGGGAAAAAAAACAGACAAGAACAAACAAACTACTGCTGGAAATTTCCTCAATGTCCACAATGTTTTCATTTTTGGATGAAACAGGAACCCAAGTATCTGTAAATCTAACAGGATAGCGATGAACATGTCATCAAAATCTACACAGTTCCTAACAAGTGTGCAGGCGCAATGTCGGGTGTTAACGCATGCAAGATTGGAAAACTGCTCCCTTGATTCCTCAGCAGCCATTATAATCTGATAAATCTACGAAATGGTTTCTCTTTTTGTCGCTCGGCCCTCCTTCTTTTGCATTAGGGCGAGGGAATGAAACCCTCGAGAAGGTTTTAGTAGTCAGGAAGCAGCACAGAGACAAGCAACAACAACAACAGAGTGCCAAGAGTGAGAAGAGGGGAGCAGCTCCGGGTTTATTTCAGACATAAAAGGCTGGTTGCCGGTGGTTGCGAGCTTGTGGTTTTCCATTCCCAGTTGTACACCCACCCGCCACTTGTTTCACACAAAAGGGTTCAGCCGGATAGGCCTGCTTTCTAACAAACTGGCCATTCTTTTGAAATAGCGCCGCGACATCTACGAGAGGAAGGGACACAGTGTAGACACCGCTGTGAACGACAAGTCAGTCTCAGGTTGCTATGCCTTGTTTGTAGACTTGTCATGAAATGTCATATATATTCACGCTGGTTAAGGAGAAATTTATTCTAAATTGCGACTGCGGTTTCATTTTTGGTCGTTCAAAAAAAAAAATTTTTTTTTAAGTGAAAAAGAAAACCATTGTTTGATGCTCACACCACTTCTGTTTTTGTGACCACACAGGCTATGTGAAGATTAGCAGAAAGAGGGTAGAGATGGCAGGCAGCAGAGGTAGGGGGTGAGGCTCACGGTGGAGGTTCACCTCTTTGATTGGCTGCGGAGGATGACTGACAGGCTGTGCGGGCCTATCAGGCTCTGCATGTTCGGCCTGGAGAGGTTTAGATTCATCGGGGGCTTGAGTCAGGGGGTTGCTGGGGTCAGAGATCTGGTTGGAACAGGCCTCATCGGAGTCTCTGTCCTCTGAGATGAAGGCCTGGGTCTTAGTGGTGTCTGAGGGGGCTGTCGGGAGGGCCCGGAGGGTCTCAGGGGGGCATCTCACCGGAGGGGTGGGATTGTCAAGGACCTGAGCTTGCGGAGTTAGGGCGAGGACTCTGTCAGGGGGCACCATAGAGGTCTGTGATGGTTTGGTATGGTCAGAGGACACTTTGTTTAAGTCTTTGGTGTCGTCGCCGGGCTGTTGTTGTTGTTGTTTGCGGTCCTGCTGGAGAGACAGCAGGTAGGCCTGCTCCTGCTGCAGACGCTTGTGGAGTCGTTCTGCCTTGCGCTGCTCCTCCAGCTCCCGCCACTTGAACTCCTTGTGCAGAGTGGAAGCGGGGGGACTGAGTTTAGTCGAAGAGGACAGAGCGGAGGAGCTGTCGGCTTGGTGAGCAGTACAACACCCTGTCTGACAAGCTTCGGCTGACAAAAACAAGTGCCATTAACTATGAAACCACCTAGATACATTTACACTGACGGATCGATATCATTTCTACTTACAGTTGATTGTTTAATTCTTCTTTTAGCTTTTTTTTACGCATAGCTATATGTTTGCTGCACATCTTTCTGGTTTCTACAGCATTTTTTTATTTATTGTACTTGTCACTTTATAAGATCAATTTTTTGAAGTATTATCAAGTTTATGATTATTGTTATGAACAGCACAGCTCTCAATGTCAACAAATCTGAAAAAGCTTGACTCAGAATTAACTTAAGTAGTGCCTGTACTTCAGTATCTAAGAGTGTAATCAATAATGGATTAAGTTTCTTCTATGTCTACTTAATCTTTTAAACTTAGTCTGATTCACAATGTAACAGAAATGAATCAATCTGATAACACAGTAGGTATGCGGACTTTCACTGCGAGCTCTATTGAAACAGAGGGTGCAAAAACAAAATGGTGACGTTACTTCACAGATGAAATGCAAGCATTACAGCGTGAATTATTTATCCCACAGACAAGGCTGATGTTAAATTGGACCCCCACCCCGCCCGCAAAAAAGCACACAACAATTCCCTTATCATAGTTTCTGATGACCTCATCCTTATTTCTCAATGACTGCATCAGTTTAGGCAAAAAAAAGCAACCCTTTAAAAGATTTTCGTTCCAAAAAAAGAGGCATTTTAGGAAAAAAGTGACACGTACAATCCCGTCAATAGTTTGAAGAATACACAATTCCCCCCCGCCCCTTTTCTCCCCAATTGTATCCAGCCAATTACTCCACTCTTCCAAGCCATCCCGGTCACTGCTCCACCCTCTCTGCCGATCGTGGGGGTGGGAGGACACAGACTGCCACATGCCTCCTCTGATACATGTGGAGTCGCCAGCTGCTTCTTTTCACCTGACAGTGAAGAGTTTTGCAAGGGGGACATAGCGCATGGGAGGATCACGCTATTCCCCCCCAGTTCTGCGAACAGGCGCCCCAATCGGCCAGAGGAGGCGTTAGTGCAGCGACCAGGACACATACCCATATCCGGCTTCCCACCCGCAGACACAGCCAATTGTGTCTGTAGGGACGTCCGACTGAGCCGAAGGTAACACAGGGATTCAAACTGGCAATCCCCGTGTTGGTAGGCAACGGAATAGACCGCCATGCCATCCGGATGCCCCAGAATACACAATTTTATCTTGCGAACATTAATTTGGTTTCTAAAACTTGCTGATTTGTAGGTTTTTGATTAATCCAATCACTATTAAAATCATGCATTTGCTAGTATAAGTTCTGTAAAAAATGTGTTTCTTTTCTAAATAGTGGGCATCTTGTCTTGCCTATATAGAACGTTTGGTTCTGGCTGACTGCACACAATGTGTGATGGTGATTAAGACTTATCGAGTGATGATCCACTGGTCAAGCCTGACTTAGCTGAAAAACATACTTCAGCAAGCCTCTCACATCAGGCAACAGCAAAAGATAATCATAATGGTAATAATAATTAAGAATACAGAACCGGATCAACAGCAACAAAATCACAATAAACAGAACTGAGATAGTGTGGAAGAAGAATTAATGTGCTGTGAAGGTGATGTCATGTTTGTGTTTGTGTGTGCAAGCTAGACTCACCAGCAGCATGGCCTGTTCACGGAGAAGCTGCTGCTGCAGCATCTCCAGGTGCCTCTGCTCCTCCTCCAGCTGACGGCGAATGTACTCCTGTCAATCAAAACAAAGCAGCCAGCATGATTGGTCAGAATCCAGGAACAGGGAGGTGTGGACCTGAACTGAGCATCCAACTGAACATATAACTAACATGACTAAACATATCTTATCTTTGGTCATAAACCTGGCCCTGTCTTGCACATAACTGAAAACTTAAAAATGAGACATTTTTAATTTCTCTCAATTTTGACTGAAAAAGGCAGATAATTATAAAAAGGAAACCAAAACAATGCAAAACAAAAAATATAAGGACTGACCTGCTCGCGGTCGTTCCTCCGCTTCTCGTCCTCAGCCCTCCGCCGTTCCTCCTCTTCTTTCCGTCGGCGCTCCATCTCTTCGATGCGCCTCTTCTCCTCCTGCTCCCGACGCCGCTGCTCGCGCTCCTGCTGCCTCCTCAGCTCCCGTTCACGCCGCTGTTGCTGTTGGGGCATCACGGGAGAGAAACAGTGAACACTCGATAAATTAAGAAAACAACAGCTTGGAAAAATGCTTTTACATTCTGTGTGGATTACAATTACAACCGAATAAAGTACTGGTCAAATTTTCTTCCTGATACCATCGTTTGGACAGAGCCATGTTGGGATTTATTTTCCTTGGCAGGTGTGGCCCCAGGGCAAGGCTCCAGACTAACTTGTTACATTGGTTGCAATGGTGCGCCTAACCAGGACATGATTTAGGTGCACCCAAAAAAAAATTCACCACGCCTTTTGGTGCCGCAAGCACCAAAGCATTCACTTTTTCGTCAGTTCCCATACACGTTGCTAATTTCTGAACACATTATGTAAATGATTGTAAATAGGAATAAAGGTGCAGATAAATGTTTTTCTTCATTTAAATCACAGCACACTCAAAAAATAGCGATAACCCCAATTGTTTAAAAAATAAACTTATGAAGTGCCGATGTTAACAGTGCTTGACAAACTCAAATAAATAAAATCAAACTCGGATAACTCAATCCAATGATGATAACTCCTCTGCCTATGATGTCAAGTCTGGGCCTTTCAGGGCCAGGGCCAGGTGAAACGGGCACCACAGCATTTTTCTTGACAAAAAAAAAAAAAACTTTTTTAAATCAATAGTTCCCTTTTCAATCACTGGTATGTTTTAAGAATGTGATGTCGCTCGAGGAAGAGTGCAGGGCACGGTCTCAAACATACACACAACCTGTATTCCACAAAGACCCGCCCTACTCTGCCTCTGATTGGCAAGTACTCATTGTCTTTGATTACAATGGTTAGCTTTAAGAACGAGAGGAGATGGGTAGGGTAAGAATATCAGGGTCAAGGTGCCTGGGTAGTTTAGCGGTCTATTCCGTTGCCCTACCGACACAGGGATCGCCAGTTCGAATCCCCATGTTACCTCCAGCTTGGTCAGGCATCCCTACAGACATAATTGGTCGTATCTGCGGGTGGGTAGCCCGATGTGGGTATGTGTCCTGGTCGCTGCACTAGCACCTCTTCTGGCCGGTCGGGGCACCTGTTCGGGAGGGAAGGGGGACCGGGGGGAATAGCATGATCCTCCACGTGCTACGTCCCCCTGGTGAAACTCCTCACTGTCAGGTGAAAAGAAGCAGCTGGTGACTCCACATGTATTGGAGGAGGCATGTGGTAGTTTGCAGCCCTCCCCGGATCGGCAGAGGGGGTGGAGCAACAACCAGGATGACTTGGAAGAGTGGGGTAATTGGCCGGGTACAAATGGGGAGCAAAAGGGGGAACCCCCCCCAAAAAAAAGAATATCAGGGTCAGAGCCAATCAGAGGCAGAGTAGGATATAGTAGGAAGTAGGACATCATCGCACAATGTGGGTGAGAAAAAAAATAACTACACACATACACACCTGCTAAATTTAAGACACACTGGTGCGACCAATCAAAGTGTTTAGTCGCACTTGACAGATTATTGGTTGCATGTACAACCACAATGGTTGCACCCTGAAGCCCTGCCCCAGGGGGAATCAAACTGACTCTGGGTGTTGTTGGCATCATGATCTACCCACTGTATAATACTGGGGAACACTAACACCACATAGGTCGCACTTATGTTAATTAACAAGCACTCGATTAAAAAAGCTGGACCACAGCGCTACCAAGCATGAGCATAAAAACAGTCACACTTGTGAACTCCCTGCATCCAGTACATGAAGAGCAGGGGGAAAAAGAAAGAAGGCATATATATCCCAAGATTAAGTGAGAAAAGCTCTGTTTTCTAAATTAACTATAATCCCGAAAAACAGCAACACCCTATTTCAACCCCTCATTTTAATATCTCTGTTTCTTCTCAATCCCTTCCCCATCTACCTCCTCCAGCCGCCTCCTCTGCTCCTTCTGTTGCTCGATGCGTTTCTGCCTCTCGGCCAGCAGCTGGCGTTTGTACTCCTCCTGCTCCCGGAGCTGCTGCTCCTGGAGGAGCTGCTGGCGGCGCAGCGCCTCCGACCGCTCCTTGTTCTCCTGCTGCAGACGGATGAAGTCGCGGCGCAAGGTCGATTCACCTGGCACATTCACGATGGAGCTGGATCACAAAGAACAGCAGATAGGGCTTTGAGAAGTCCGCGTTAAGGCAAACCTTTACCGGTTCTTTCTGTACGCCAGTCCATCCTACTGTTTCATGGTAAGAGCCCAAACGGAATGTCTCCCAGCAAAAAAACAATACAGGAACATACTGTCCGTTTTCTTTCAGAAGAAAAAATTTTAGTATACAATACCTGGGCTCCCCCTCCTGCTCTGGAGGATCCTCTTCTTCCTCCTCGCTGCCACTGTACTCGTACTCAGTCTCATCTGTATTATGTGAAATAATGGAATGGTCAGTCAGAATCAGAGAAAATGGTTGCCACATTAAAATAAATAGGCCTTAAACTGCTTCAATAAGTAACCCAAGGGTTTACCGATTACATACAGAGAGATTTTCTCTAATAATTAAGGAGATTAAGCTAGAAACAGAGATAAAGCGAGTGCGAGAGATAGAGTGTGAGAGAGAGATATTTAGCAGGACTCGATGACAAAGAGAGATACAGGGTTCTAGTACACGGCTTTTCCATGATGTTATACAATTCTCATTGGCCAGTATCTAAATTTAAACTTGTACTTATGTTGCATAAGTTGTTTAAATGACCTAAGTCTTTAGTAAGGAATACCACCACTTGGGATCTTGAATTGATTTAGTATTTCTTCTAATGCAAATAGATTTTGTATTTGTAAAAAAAAAAAAAAAACTGTGGATCCGCGTTTTTCCGTAATAGTTCCAAGCCCGACATTGTTAGATGGAGAGATTGAGGGAGACAGATAGATGGATGGTATGCAGCTGTAGCTAAACTGAACAAGATCCACACAGAGAGATGGACCCACCCTTCTCTCCCCTCTTCTTCTTGGTGCGGTCGATGTGGTCTTTCAGCTGGATGCGGACTTGTCTCTCGTTGGGCTGGTCGCGGATGAAGGGGTGCTTCAGCAGCTGCTCTGTGGGGGGACGCTGGGTGTAGTTCTTCACCAGACAGCTCTCGATAAAACTGAAGAACTTCTTGGACCTGGGGGGGTGCACCGAAAACAGAGAATTAGCAAAAGGGACCAAGCAGAGAGAAAGAGGGAGGCGACAAGAGAAGAGAGGAATGTTGTGAAAAAGAACGGGTGAAATTTGAAATGTTAAAAAGGGGCCAATGAAAACTCAAGAAATAACTGAAACACACATGGAGTGTATTGAACGATCCTGAAAGAGATGAAAGCTATTTCTGCTAACAATACACCCTCTTCCAAATTACCCACCAGCCTGTCAAGAGCCCTCTTTTGCATGGCTCGAAAAAATACATTAAAAAAATAAATAAATAAAATAAAAGTAAATTAAAATGGAAAAAAGCCCAAGAGGAATGTTTTCATCTCTTTGTAAAGTGATGTTTACAGATTTGGACAGGCAGCATTGGGCCTTACACAATGTATATAACATGATAACTTTCCCATGAGACATAGAGGTCACCAAAGAATTTAACAGCCATTGTCACTCCACCTGCTGCCCACCAGATTTGGGGTCCGTTAATCTCGCGATACCGGACAATCGGAGATCTCCGCCTACCAATGTCTGGGGACTTCTATATGCAAGATAGTTGCTACAACGGCTGCAAGAACAACCGATAACAAACCTGTGCCTACCACTTTCAAAATCTATTACACATCTTAATGGAAATGATGCCTCCCCCAATCCTCCTCCACAGTGAAACAAACTGGAGAACTAGTGAATCGCTTTGTAACACGAGGAGAGCTTTTAAAACATTGAAACTGGATGTCCCAAGGTTTTTTTTAATTCCGTTGTACTGAATGCATGCGCAGTCCACAAGATTGGTGCAATTAAGGATTTACAGTGGCTTTGTTCAAACCTTTTAACCCAGGACAAGAAAGACATGTTGGTTTGTTTACCAACTGGTTATGGCAAAAGTTGGGTCCATCAAGCCTAGCCAGAAATCTATAGTGCCAGTCATATGATGCCCTTTGCTGTCGATAATGGAAGAGCAGGCACAGTTTTTTTAGTTTTTTTTTTCCCCCGGTGAATGCGGCTGAGCCATCCTATAATGCACAAGTTGCTGGTATGACAGTGTTTACAAGCACACGATTTCTGCATTTCACCGCCCAAATATGAAGCGCTGCCCTAAAAACTTTGGATTGGTCCTGCAAGATAGGGTTTTTTAAAAAATTGTATCTCTTATTTTTTCCACCCAGTTTTAGCAACAAAAGCTTGGAGATTGTTCTCAGTATCTAGTTGAGAAAAACATTTAGAGACTGACCTGTGAGTCTAGGGGTCGGTATACATTCTGGTGCAACTGCTGCACATGGGTACCGAAATGACAGTGAGCTGAACACCCAGTGAGAACTGCACAAAACGTGGACGGGTCATGTGTACATTTGGTCTTGAGCCATGATTATCTACCCAGAATTTGCTACGCTTATTTATCAAATTCCCAAACTTTTCAAGAACTGGGGCTCAATCAGATCTATTTTTCCAGACTCTCCAATCCCGCATAGGAAACCTACTGGCATTAAGTGAAATCGTCTCCCTGAATGGCCTGACAGTAAAATCCCCACCAACCACAGTGCCGGTAAAAAAAAAAAAAAAAAACATTAAAAAAGGAGCTTGGTTTTTGTAGCTTCTATAGCGTGAGCAAAACAGCGCTTTGGCGTACGCCAGAGAGACGTAGTTTGCCAGAGCAGGTGTGTCACAGATGCTCCGCTCAGCAGCAAAACACAGAGGAAGGTATCCAGTATGTGGAGCCAAGCTTCTGAGCTGCGGCCCAGTTTAAGGTAGTAGACTCAAAGTGTGAAAGCACGCACACAGAAGCTGAACAACAAAATCTATACACATTTTTTTAAATCGTAGCCCAACTTTATTTGCGTCCAGATTTGCGAGGGTGAAAAGAGGATTCGAAAGGATAGAAGAAAACTTTTGTCGGAAAAACAACCGTGTCTTCTGTGGGCAGTACTCACCATTTCTTCGATTTCAGCCTAGGGGGAGGGTTTCTCGGAATGAGGAAGAGCGCACGCATCGGGTGCATGTCGCAAAGTGCTGGAAGAGGAGACGCACAAAACCAGTGAGGATTTGAATTAGTGAACACGCACAAAACACACAAAATTGCAACATTAAAAAAAAGAAGAAGAAAAAAAGCAACTCACGCGGTGCCCCTTCGGCCATCTCAATAGCCGTGATCCCACAAGACCACAGATCGCTCTGCAAGAGGACAGGACTCCCATTAGTTACAAAACCAGGACAAACAAACCCACAGACAGACCAGAGGGGTTCACAGACATAATCTGACTGCTTAATAAAGTGACAAACAAACCAAGCTTTCTTTGTGAGTCAGACGCTAACAAACGGCCCATTGAGAGCTGTCAAACACAGCTCTTTGTGGCTTTGGAGACACTTACTCTGTAATCATATGTGGCGTCCGGGTTCTCGTCGCAAGCGATGACCTCGGGGGCCATCCAATATGGCGTCCCGATGAAGGTGTTTCTTCTCCCCACTGTCCGATCCAGCTGCGCACTCACGCCAAAGTCCACTGGAGAGGCAACACCACCAAGACATGTGGTTAGTGAGGCTGTACTCGGGTAGGCACTGTACTTAAAAGGAAACTTTGGTGTTTTTTAACTTAAGCCTTCGATTTGTGTTGTTAAGACTCAAACCAATCAATGGGTAGCAGTCTTTTAAACTGATTCATATTGAGCAAGCTCTTATCAGCCGACTGCTGCATAACGACAGACCCACAACGTTTTGAGATGAGTCAACCGCAGCCATCATATCAATCAGGGAATTACTGGATATCAATCTATTTCTAACCCGGAGCAGAAGTCTCGCTCTGTAATCCCGCCAGGAGTGAGTTACTACAGGAAGACAACAGTGGAATTGTGGTTAAGTTGGAGAAGTACAAAAAAGAAAATGCAAAAAAAGTCCATCACCGCACCGACTGACTGTACTGGGATTACGTTTTCATAATGGAAGGTAACTTTCCAACACTTCTAATAATGTCCTGAGTCTGTTAGTGCCAAAAATGAACTCTTAGTGGATGTTATTTGGTGAACGCTATTGCTTTGAAGGATTACATTGCAGCTTGTTGCGCAGCAGTTGGCTGATGCCAGCTTGCTCAATATTGAATCAATTTAAAAGATTTTGATGCCCATCGCTCAGTTTGACTCCTAACAATAGGAAAATAGGGATTAGGTTTAAAAAAAAAAATACCTGAATTTCCCTTTAAGTGTGCTCTATTCATAGGCTTTTCCAACATTCCAAGTTTTAAAACCAAATTTAAAGACCACATTTCATATTCCCTGGGTGCTTTCCCTTAGCCTGCAGTCATATTTCAAACTAATCACTTGGCCACTTGCTTAATCAAGGGGATGAAGTGAGGACCTTAATCACTATGGCGGCCTTGCGTTGGGAAAGCTGCCCTCATTCCTTGCAGTAAAATCAGTTCCTGAAAGTACAGGGCTGTCATTACGCAAAGCCTTGAGATTTTCGTGCATAAAAGTGGTTCCTTTTCTGAAAAACATCACCTGCTCTTAACTCCAATGAACACCTTTTTTGTGCAAGCAACGTTAATGTTAGGTACCAAGACACAAAGCAAGACCGCATTCTGGTATCCCCTTCTCAACTTGCAAAGATAATTAGTTTGAAACAAGAGCCAAGTCTCAAATATAATGAGACGCTCATTAGTTGTTACAAAAACATCTCATCCATACCAGTCTGAAAATTAGTAACCAAAAAGCTAAAAAAAAACAAAAAAACAAAACAATAACAGGTTTCAACCAAGAAACTGAAGCGCTGAACTCAAGGGAGAAAAGAAACAGAGGCTTTGTTGCACTGTCGCTCACCCAGTTTGACCTCTGCATTCTCAGTCAGCAGGACGTTCTGACCCTTGATGTCACGGTGGATGACATGGTGGGCATGGAGGTGGGCCAGACCCTAAGAAGAGAGGAGAGAGTCAAAGGCCTTCTTCTCCTCAAGTGTTCGCACATGAATATTTGGGGGTTACTAAACTGGAATATGATGGAAAGAAGGGAGTGGTAGTGGAAAGAAGGGTAATCTCGCAGTCTTGCAGAACTGATTATGTGTGGAATAGGCAATAGAAAAAAACCGCCGTGGGCTGTTTTTATTTCTTACACCAATCAAAACACACAATCGAGGTCAGGCCTTAAACTGCGCTATGCTGATTGGTGCCATTGCAAAGTAGTGCCGGGGGAAATATTACTGTGGAACGTTTCGCAGTTTGGAAAAGGTGAAGCCTGGGATCAAAAAACTCAAAGGAAAACGGCATCCAAAATATATGACGATGTGTGTTGAAAATGCAATATAAGAGTTATAAAGATAAAAATCACTAATTGACAATTGGTGTCAACAAGGTAAAACCTGATTACACATTAGCTCCGCAGAAACTCACTGGCTTTGGTTAAAAGAACAGGTGATGTATTAGCTGTTACAAGTTGGCAAACAAGCGAGAATGTCCCTCAATAATTTTTTTCTAATCATACTCTTTGAATAACTTTAAAAAAATCCACTGAATAAACAAAGCAGGTCTGCCTTATTGCGCAGTCCAAATCCTCACCAAAGATTTCCATAATGACGATGTAGCCTGCTAGCTCGAGCGCTTACCATCGTAGTTGCACAGAGAGACTTGAAAATGGAAACACATACAGAGAGCGGAAGGGAGTAACATGCCGTCTGAAACAGTCGGCACCAATGGGAAGCTTTTTCCAGCAATCCACATCTGATGAGTCAGACGAAGACAAGTGAACAGGAGTGGAAGAGAGGACAAGATAAGAAGAGCAGACAAACAAAAGACCTGAAAAAAAAAAAAAACTGGGACCAAGCGGCGAAGAGGAAGGAATCTGAGAGCAGAGGAAGGGGCGAAGAAACAAATGAGGAAGAGAGAGGACGAGATTAGGGGAGAGACAAAGCTGAGGCGGAGGGAGCTTAGAGGAGAGGAGATCAAAAGGAAAAGAGTGAGGTGTAGCTAAATGCTGAGGAGAATAAAAAGCACAGGAGAATGCAAGGATGGAGGAACATGAGCTTACCCTGAGGATTTCTCTGGAGATGTAAGCGATCCAGTCCTCCTTTAGCTGGTTCCCCTTGGTGTTCTTCACCAGGTCTGTGATGGATCCGGCACCACAGAACTCCATCACCAACTACACAATAAAATAAAAATGTATATATAGTACACAAAAATGTACATATATAGAAATGTATATATAGAAATGTATGTATATATATATAAATGTGTATGTATGTATGTATGTATGTATGTATGTATGTATGTATGTATGTATGTGTATGTATATATATAAAAATGTGTGTGTGTATATGTATGTGTGTATATGTATGTGTGTATATATATACACATTATATAAATATATATATATATATATATTATTTATATATATACATTACATACACATCATATATATATATATATATATATATATATATATATATATATATATATATATATATATATATATATATAGTTAGTGATCCTGATTTAGTCAGACCTAAATCAGGATAACTAACTATATATAATTATGACCAGGAGGTCGAGAGGGAAAGCAGGTGGACGAGCTAAACACAGTTCCTATTCATTTTCAGAACGTAACAGGAAAGTCCATTCTTCTTTCAGAATGTTAATTTTCTGGACTGGGTCTGAAGACTCACCCAGAGCTGGTCGTCGTGTCCTGGGGGGCTCTTCTTGATGAAGGCACCATAATAGGTTGCTATGTTTCTGTGATGGGAGTACTTCTTCAGCATGTTTATCTCCAGTTTAATTTCTTCCTCTTCGTCCTGAGCGTACACACACACACACACACATGCGTACCAGAGACATAACCACCATAAAAGAAAGGAGGACATTGTTCATTACATTGGAAAATGATGAAATCATGCAAATGGTTCAAGTACAAAAATCAGAGTGCATGAATGTGTCTGTAATTAGACTTTGTTTCAGACTCAAGTCAATCCCCTTCTTCCCCACGGGCCAAGACAAGTGTCACAAAACGACATGTGACACCCCGCCCCCACATGGTACAGTATCATTCCAGTTTGGCCTAGCGCTCATCCATGCTGTGTGCGGGGCTAAACAAGACAACAATGTACAATGTAAACATGTCTTCCATCTAGATCCTAATGACTTCTTTGTTTAGAGATTAACGACAAGTGGGTGAGCCCCGGTACGATCTAGCTTAAAAAGACCTGAAACAAAAAAAGCCATTGAGACAGGTGCAATGTTGTGGACACAGTCAGAAGTAGCTTATGTGTGGGGGTGTCCGGGTAGTGTAGCGGTCTATTCCGTTGCCTACCAACACGGGGATCGCAGGATCGAATCCCCGCGTTACCTCCGGCTTGGTCGGGCGTCTCTACAGACACAACTGGCCGTGTCTGCAGGTGGGAAACAGGATGTGGGTGTGTGCCCTGGTCACTGCACTAGCGCCTCCTCTGGTTAGTCGGGGCACCTGATCTGCCCACGTGCTACGTCCCCCTGGCGAAACTCCTCACTGTCAGGTGAAAAGAAGCGGCTGGCGACTCCACGTGTATCGGAGGAGGCATGTGGTAGTCTGCACCCTTCTCCAGATCAGCAAAGGGGGTTGAGCAGCGACTGGGATGGCTCAGAGAGCAGGGTGATTGGCCAGTTACAATTGGGGAGGGGGGAGGGGGGGGAAAATAAAAAAAAAGAAGACATGAAACAAAAAAGCCATTGAGATAGGTGAATGCCGTGGACAGTCAGAAGTAGCTTATATGTTTATGTGTAAGCGTATGTTTATTGTTCGATGGTGGGCTTTAGAACAATTCTAAGGACCAAACCTGTTATTCATGTCTGTACCAAAAGGTCACAGCTAGCTGCACTGCTCACTCTGCTTGCACCCAATAGCAACCTGACAGTGATTAATGGTGACACACTAATTGAACGCACACAGCGAGAAGCCAGCTAGCGGTTTTGCTTTACGGTAAAATGGCCCCTCCTATAAAAAGACTTACGGGAGAGTGGGTAAGGCAGAGATGGGGGGGGGGGGGGAGATGCAGAATTATCAGCAAAGAGACCAAAATGTGTGGTGCCCGCCTGCCCCTTTTCATTTTGCACTGGACCGCACCGCAAATTGTTAAAGTGCAGTGTAATGAGATGAAGATGCAGATGAGACTACATGAAATGGCGCTACATTAGATACAGGACTACTACCACACACAATGTGTGCACCCGTTATAGCAGGATGACAGTTGAGTTGGCTGTCTGTGCAGGCAGCCATACTGCTGCATGAGTGGCTGGCTAGGGCTGATGTAGGCCTCTCTCTCGCGTTCAACCCCAGGTCCCCCCCCCCACCCCGCCCCTGCCTGCCATGCAGCTGTTAGATTATCACACACCCCACCATGAAAAGGTGCACCGCCACATGTCACACAGAGCCAGGGAAAGGCAGACACAATTGTGTGTTTGTATGTGTTTGTGTTTGTGTGAGTGGGAGAGAGAGAGAGAGAGAGAGAGAGAGAGAGAGAGAGAGAGAGAGAGAGGAGAAAGAGAAACGGAGATGAAAAGAAGGAAGTCAAAGGACAAAAAAAAGGGGGGGAGGGGGTGCAAAAACAATGTGTCAACAGCAGCTGTATGTGCACAAAAATTAGGTATAGTCCCGTGTCACCAAGTCAATCCCTCATGGAATATTCGTGTGTGTTGCTAAATGTTGGGTATTTTAGCCTACATTCTTGAAGAACTTGACGTGTAAAGCAAAATTTTACTTTCTGAAAGCAAGATTCAGACAATTCATTTCAGAGTGAGAGAAAAAAAACAATATATAATGTTGTTAAAAAAAACCTGTCAAATTGTAATAAGAAAGCTGGGCTTTCTCAGTGCTGCACACAGAGGGCCAACAGACAAATAGGGACAAAACCACAACTGGCTCATATCAAACAGCTAACTTTAACAGGGAGATTATTAATGCATTTAATATGGATTTTTCTACAATTTCACTTTGCTATGTCGCCATGTGCAGCTATAAAAAAAAGTCAACACCATGCAACATTAATTATAAGCCTTATAAGCACTGCCAATCCAAAATAAACAGTTACAGATACATATCAATTATAGTACAGATGGAGGGCCGCTCTGAAAGCACATCAGTCAGAGCTGATCTTAAAGCAGCCCCCGGAGGAAACTGGGGTCTCGGATGCAACGTTATCTCCCGACCTCCACACCTAGCAAAAAAAAAAAAAATCTACAACCATTCTTAGTTTCAAGCCTATGTGGCAGTGGCGAAGGGAACAGGGTAGATTTGAGGATGTGAGCAGGGATGAGAATGTGGGTCAAAGCCACAGCCAGTGGATGGGCTCGCCACAGTCAGGGTGAGGGACCGATATACCAGCTGGGCCAATGAAAATTCACCGTGGCGGATGACTCCCAACTCGCAAGACAAGATGGAGCGGAGCCAGCAATTTGCTATTTCTTTTCTATTTGGTGATTTTGCATTGAAGGCACAATTCGATGCTAACCAATTTTTTCATAGGTTATTAAAGATTTTTACAGCATTTCTGCCCCACTGGGCAGCACAAACTTAAACAGAACAGAGACTGTGGGTGGCCCTGGGCACAAGTCATAAACTAGATGCAAACTAACAATGTTGGACATCCCGTAAGTTTCTCAAGTCTAACGGGATAATGACTCAATTTTGATTTTTTTTTTTTTTTGTATTCATTTATTACTTTGGATATTAACTGATGAAATGTCTTTGTATTTCATTGTTCAAATGCAGTGTGATGTGTGCCCAAATGGTTTCCCACATACCTTGTATGAACTGCTCTTCCACTGGCAATTCATTCTGTCTTGAAATAGACTCATTAAAAAGATAACCTACTCTAATAACCTCACAGCTACTGGGTCATCTCACAACCCAGGTAAAAAAAAAGGGGGGGGTAAAAGTCAAAACACAAATGAAGTAGTCTGCCTTTTGTCCACATACTTGGAAAGCTGTGTAAAAGTGTGCTCCTTGGCCAAATGCAAAATGAAGCATTCCAGATATACTCCGGTGTCAAAGTTTCATGAAGTCGCTTCAGCACCATATTTGGAGCTCATTAACTTGGACAATATGAACAAAACAGACAAAAAGGACAACAGACACTGATGAAATGTTTAATGTCGTGCTGGTGGTGGGGGGGGGGGTGATGCTGACAGACAAGCAGGATTGCACATAGACATTTCATCCATTCCCTTCCAAAGTAATAAATGTGCAAGATAAACAACCCATTAATATCTCTCCTGTGTTGTTATGACTGTTGTCATGGAGGTTTGCTCCAGTGCAGCTTATTGAACTTAATTTGCATTATTAGTCAGTGCTAGGAAGCTTCAACGCTGTGGTTTTGTTTAAGTAGACGGGGCACCTGTGCTTTACATGTCATCTGACCTCCGCCCGACTAAAACTCTGAACTACTTGCACAGGAGGAAGGCACACCTAGTGTTGCATCACCAAAAGGCAGGAAATGGTTGGGCAACGTTCTTTATATCCATCTAATGATAACGACTCGACCGTGTGTGTTAGTCATAGTGATGCAGGCTTAAGAGAGAAAGAGAGAGAAACAGGAGTGTCCGGGGGCAAGTCAGGGCATATTACAAAGCACAAGTCTGAATCCAGGTCACTGCGGGTGTGAACGTAAGCTAGATGGAACTGAATGAACCTGACGATCCTTTGGGTCTATAAAACAGTGGTGCGGGTGTTTTGGTGGTCTACGTTCAGAATGCAAGGTGGGCACACAGGAAACGTGGAGCCTTGAGAGAATAACAGCACATGGGTGACTGCAGCTAATCCAGGGGAGAAGCTAAACTCCAATCCTATACTGGAACCCACTGGCTGGGGTACAGATGTCACCACGCTGGCTGGTTAATGGTGTGCGTGTGTGAAAGTGTGTAGCTCATACCCATGTTGCTCCATCATTATTCTGACTGTGTGGGTGGTTGGCCCCACTGTTACCACTGTTAAGAGTTCTTTGTGCATGTGTGTGTGGGTTTGAATGTATGCATGTATGCAAGTGTGTGTGTGTGTGTGTGTGTGTGTGTGTGTGTGTGTATTCGCCCCGTATTTCATCTCCAGATGGGACCTCCCAGAGTCGAGGGCTGCCTGCTGGCCACTAAATGATGCACTTCAGTCAAAGCATCCTGTTGCTCCTACCCCTGTACTGTTGTTTAATATGTGTGTGTGTGGGGGGGGGGGGGGGACGGACCTCATCATGGAGAATGGCATTTTTGACTATGTAACCGTGGCAACGCACTGCCACATTCAATGGAATGTCTGAGGATTCTGATGACAAGCCCTTCTTACTGGGACAATAGTGGCAAAGAATCTGAAAAATATGGCCGGTTTTCATATTCTTTAAGGGAAACAAGCACACTTTTCAGCATTATCTCCACGTTGTAGGGATAATACTCCATTAGCAACCATAATACTGAGCAGTCTTCTGTGTGTCTCTCAAACAACGGCAAAATTGTGTGCGCGGGGGGGGGGGGGGGGGGCTCAGTGAATGTGAAAACTTAACTTTCTTGTTCGCCAAAATGCAGCATTGTATAACAAAATACAACAACGCTATGCAAAATAATGTAGCAGCGCTACATTATACAGCTGTAAATATCATAGTTATTCACATTTTGTTACACAATGCAGCCTATTAGCAAACCGGGCAGAAAGGTTATAATTTTGTTATTCATGGATTGTCCGCCAGTGAGGTCACTGGCAGACAATCTGTGAATAATTAATAAGCAATTTCGGCAGCGTTTCACACAGAAGACTGCTCAGTATTATGGCTGCTAATGGAGTATTATCTATCTATCTATCTATCTATCTATCTATCTATCTATCTATCTATCTATCGAGAGAGTGAGAGAGAGAATGTTGAAAACTCTGATTTGTTCTGTTTCCCTTTAAGTAGTCCCTTTTTGAGGAACATCTCATTTTGATGGAGATCCGTTTTTCCGATTCATTCTTTTATCCATCTATAAATCCATGTATCTGACGGATGACATGAGTAGACACGGTTGAAGAGTTTTTAACCTCTTACCCTCCGTAAGTGGGTGAATGCAGACTAATTCGGAGGTCAGCTTAAGCCAAATTGGCTACACATTCACAAAACATGCCCCATGACACCAGGGACATTCTCCCCTTGTGTTTGTGTATACGTGTATGTGTGAGTGCCAGCTTCGTACCTCTGTGACATCCATAACCTTGATGGCGGCCAGCTGTCCGGTTTTGACGTGCCGCCCCTGTAAGAGACCACAGAGAGGTGAGCGTTCAGACAGGCAACTTCATGAACTCATTCAGCTCTCATGAGCTGTCAACTAGGTCAGTGAAGTGTGTGTGTGTGTGTGTGTGTGTGTGTGTGTGTGTGTGCGTGTGTTAGGCAGAAGAGAGAGAGGGAGCTAGAAAGAAGTACAGAGAGAATGTCAATGAAGACAGGAACTATTAATCCAATGCATACTGTCAACTGTCTATGCAAAACAAGTGTTTGACCTCACTACAATGAAACTACAAGCAATCTGGACTAATCTAGATGAACAAGTATTGCAACTGCGCACATGAAAGACACATCCAAACCAAAAAGGATGTGTATATCAAAAACATGTAAACTATATAGGACTCTGTTAACAGGTATGGCTATTTAGGGATGTTTGTTTTGTTCATCCGACATTGTATGAAGGTTACATTTAGTTTTACTAACTAGCTTTACAACAATATATTATATATATTTAAATAATTTAAATATATATAATGTGTATATATATATATATATTTAAATACTCTGTGTGACACACACACACACACTTTTTTTTATCATTCCAAACAATTACTGTCCCCGTCGCCAGTGTAAACTTACTAAAGATATCATAAACTAGCATATCATTCCCAAGCAATGTAGTCCCAACATTCCCAGAGTTCTCTGCTCTCCAAGCACCCGACCGCCACTCCTTCCATAAACAAAGGACAGAAATAGAGGCCTCTCTCCATAGCACTCCAACAGCAGATAAAACCTGGGAAATGTTTGGGAGCCAGTCCAAATGGGTACTGGTATTCCCCTACATGTTTCCAGGATGACCGGGGGGGGGGGGTGAGTGGGAGGACAAGAGGGATGGGGGGGCGGGGGTGGGATAAAGGTTACAGCAACATTAGCTGCTTGTGATGGCAGCAGCTGTGGTAGTTGAAAATAAACATATTAATTGTCCCATATATGCATGCTTCCATATATATGGATGCGCATGCATGCACACACAATATCCCGAGTTTGGGAATTCCATAGTCAATTGAAAGTGTATGGATTATGACAAGCTATGCAGGCTTAGGACCATTCTTTGCAGTCGTCTGAAGAACGGGGGATGACAGGGACATTTTACAATCCCTTTAATCCTCACTTTTGTGATCCTGGGGTCACCACTATCAAAACACCCAGGCTGATGTTATGGCTGCCGACTTTGCAAACCATTTGCTACCCCCCAACCCCCAACTCCCACGATCAGGCCCTTTTTGCTGGGTTCAGAGGTCACAGGTGTGTCCCGGAGGGACTCGTTTGTCAAGCACGACCCCTCTGGTCTCATGTGCACAGCAGCAGCACTTCTCTGCAGGATCCGTGTCTCCATGATTTTCTATTTGAAGTGAGATCAAAGTGACTGAGGAGAACTCTCGGAGTGACACCCCCCATCTTAACGAAGACACTGCGCTTACCCCATGACTTTTATGGAAAAGTATGACGAAAACAGCGTGATGATCACCTTCATCCATCACACCCCCTCGGCGAATTTCAACACAGATAACAAAGAAGTCAGTGACGGCTCAATGCCATCACTTCAAAACCCTCATCTTGTACAATGTGACTCAGTGTTGATCATTTTGCTCGCCAACGCCCACTATGTCAGGTGAAAACACTTGCAACTGATGTTGTTTGCTGTCCAATCTTTGCTTCTTTCCTCTTGGATGACTCAAACATGATTCATTCTGTCACTCTCGCGCTGTCAAAGGGAAGTTGAGATCGTAGTTTCGCCCTCGCCTCTTTCCCATCAGGATTCTCTAACCAAAGCGTCTTTAAAACTGGGCAGCAACGCTACAGTAGCATATCACTCGGCAAATGACGGATGTTTTCTTCTAAGCATCGCAAGTGCATGGACGGCCCGAGTGGGAATGGAATGTTTTCTCCTGGCAGCACTCATTAAAACTACAGGACTATAACAGGACCGCAGCTTGTCCGTCTTTAAGTCAGAAATATAAACTTTCACCACTTTACAGTCAGACAGCAGACACAACTAAAGGTAAAGTTGCCTAAGTAGCCATTCGCTCACCATTCGATACCCGTTTCGAACTGCACCCTGGCGAAGGAATTATGACTGGAGTGTGTTTTTGCTCTTCTGTTTTCCCCACATACCTGCCCTCGTCAGTGTTTACCCACAGGCATTATGTTCAAGTGAACCCATTAACCTCTCTTATCTTACAGCTGGAGGCAGAAAGCTGAGGGTTAGTCATCCTTCAAATTATTTGGGATAGTCATACTTCAGCACCACCGGGTTGCACACATCAACATGCATGTGACAAAAGAAGTGGCTGGCTTTTGACAAGAGCCCAGAGGGGCCATTACAGCACACTCATCTCTTGTCCTCTAACAAGGGAAAAACTGGACAATTCCAGTCTGGCAGGCGAAACAATACTGCAGAATTTATCGCGACTAATTTGAATCACTGTGAATTAGAAATTTCAACAAGTTTTACTGTAAAGAAAATATTATCGTTAAGTCTTTTCGTAGACAACTCTGTAGCAAGCCAAACACATCGCACACAGTAATTTGGATGAGTCCCATTCTTGACTATGTTTCCAGTCTTTTTCTAAAAAGCTTAAAAAAGATGACCCACGTGATACGATTGCGAATGAAAAAGGCCGATGTGGTTTTGAAGCACTTTCTCCGCTTACGCCATGCTATCTCTACAGGGATTTAGGGCTGGTATGGCTAATACTACTCAGTCAGAAGTGGCTAGCGATACAAAATCAGCTTCTCATGCCGCAGGAATCAAATAAAGGAAGACTCTCATTGGTTGGGCCCCAGGGGGGCCCCTTGGACTGACCCGGGCTAGGCGTGGCCTTGGAAAAGGTTATCTATGGCACAGAGCTATCACTGAGGCCTCGCTGGCCTCCATCTCCAATCTTCCATCACAAGTCTTCCTAACCACGACCAGATGTGCTGCTGGCCTCTCTCCAGCTAGGCCTTAATCACTGACTGACTTACAGGCTTGAGCCAGAGATGTTAGCCCCAAAATCCACCCAAAAACAAAATTCATGAGCTTTTCCATCAAATAAATGAAATGTTGGGCCATTTAATTTTGGCACCAGTGGGTATAAGCCAAAAAGTGTTCCCACATAATGGGCATCAAATCACTCGAGACAGTCAAAAAATTGATAAAGTCAGTTTCCCCTACAAGTGGTCACCCTACGACTACCTTACCATTACCAGTTCTAACTTTAGGAAAGGCCTAATGTTCACATAACACCACACAGAACAGTCAGACTCTTCCAGACCGCCAGAGGTTAAACTGTGGGATTTGTGTTTTAGGGTGGATTTCCACTTAACAAGGGTGAGTTGTAATGCTCAGCAGTACTCTTAGTGGTCTACTCACAGGAGTCTGACAAGACAGAGAGAGCTTTCCAAACACTCTCTCCCCAGAAGGCACTTTCCCACTGCAGTTAGCCATCAGCAAGTGGTGAGTTAACCTTTCACATACAGCCAGCTAAACAGAAATAAAATTATTAAAAAAAGGAAACTGCAGCATTGCCATGCTAGTTTACCAACTCCTCCTGTTAACTCAGTTACCAATGCTTGATCAGGACCCCTGGTCACACCATCTACAAACATCTATAAAATGACACGCTTTCAGCTAATCTGCTGCTGGTTGGTGCAAAACACTCACATTTGATTTTACGTTATTAGTTCACACGGAGTGTGAGACCGAGAGAGAAAGCCCCTAGGTGTCATAACACCACATCAAAGGTTGCTGGTGTGCATGTGTACATATGAGCGTTGTTGTTGTGTGTGTGTGTGTGTGTGTGTGTGTGTGTGTGTGTGTGTGTGTGTGTGTGTGTGTGTGTGTGTGTTTTAGAGTAGGGGGTTAGTTTGCAGCTTTTCAGTAATGAGGAATAGATGACCCCCGGGAGGAGCAGGGTTTCAAAAAGGTGGAGGAGGGGGGGGTGAGGTTGGGGGGGCGGTCAAATGCAGATCTAAGATGACACTGGAAGTGATGGAGTGAGTGGGTGGGGGGAGGTAGGGTGACAAACACTGTCTGGTCGAAGCTTGGGTCTACCTTGGTAAACGATGAAGCAGCTTATGCACGTTTTCAGACAGACGCGCAAACGCAAAACAATAATGGAAGATCGTCTAAATACTTAGAATACTTAAAAGAATGGGTGAGTGTGGCGAGCACAAAGCTGTTCTCCCTCACACACGTCTATTGGAGCCTTCTGCAACGCAAACCAGATGAAGAGTGCTGAGGACAGAACAGCCAATCAGCAGCAAGCGGCATAATAACATGACACATACGGCAGAGCCTTGCCCCTGCCTCTCTTGGCTCCATCACCCCATGCTGCATACCAGCAGCGTGACCCGCTTCTCTTGCGCGCACGCACGCACGCACGCACACACACACACACACACACACACACACACACACACACATACCTGACCTCAGCCCTGTCCCTTTCACTTCAGCTCCCTGCTGAAGAGCTGACAATAGAAAGGACAAAAATATCAAGAGATGAAGAACGACAGAGGGGGGAAAAAAATGTGCTGAGAAGGGATGGAGGGGGAATGAGGAATGAGAGAGGAGGAAACAGGGAGGGCAAAGGGAGGGATTAAAAAGGCAGAGGCAAATGTAACAGAAAATTGACAGGGACGTAGGAAGAGGTGGAAGAGAGAGAGAGAGAGAGAGAGAGAGAGAGAGAGAGAGAGAGAGAAGGCACCTGAGGGGAGTGGGGGATGGCTAAAGGAGAATGCTGGTCAATTTGCAGCGCTATTGATCACTGTGCAGCAGCTGGGCGCTGTGAGGGAGTGGCTTAGATATGGCAGACGGTATTCCTAAGGAAAACACCTGGATGATTCCAGGATTCCAGGTTAAAAGCAGCTAAAAACAGAAATGCTGGTTAATTTGTCTACTTTCCTGGACACTTTGGTAGGTAATCCTTTGGGTACCGATGAGTTTGGTATGAACAGGAGTAAAATGAATCGCTCTTAAATGAAGGAATATTCCTACATCAAGAGGGGGGGAAAAAAACCTTCTCAGATCGCAGTGGTACTTGGCCATTGCTGTGGTGTGGCAATTACACCCGTGTCCCTGTTTGTCTCGGTCTAGTAGCGCGTGAAAACCAGAGATTTCTGAGGGGAACTGCGTTCTGAAGAAGAGAGTGAGCTTGTCAATGCTGAGAGAGATGGAGGGGACTGGGTCTGTCTGGTCTGCCGGGACTTTTGTCCTTCATCTCCATGCTGTTCTGATAATGACGTGGCTCAATGAGCCACACACACACACACACACACACACACACACACACACACACACACACACACACACACACACACACACACACACACACACACACACACACACACACACACACACACACTTTGTTGAGGCAGTGATGTGGCCAGCCAGGAGCCGTTGTGGGTCTTGTGACACCCATTAGGGAACGGGTCGGTGGGGGAAAGAGAACAAAAGAGCTGG
Organism: Lampris incognitus; assembly: GCF_029633865.1. NCBI lineage: Eukaryota > Metazoa > Chordata > Actinopteri > Lampriformes > Lampridae > Lampris > Lampris incognitus. The sequence goes on from NC_079231.1 coordinate 17,127,019, forward strand.
ATAATGCGTCGGCTGGAGGGGATGCAGAATGGTCAGGGTTCTGTGTGTGTGTGTGTGTGTGTCAGAGTCTGCCATTCACTTGCAGCTGAAATGTTTCACACCACCACTCCATTCTGCTGCTTGAAAAGAGCCCATGACTGTACTCGCGTATGCACACGCTCACACTCTTTGAACAGAATGTGCATACAGGATGAAGCGGATGAATGTGACATGGGATGGGATTCTGGCCCTGTTTCTGAGTGGACACACCCACACACACACACACACACACACACACACACACACACACACACACCTAAGAAAGATTAAGCCCATCAGTGACCAGGCTCCCAGGACCTTTGCCAGTTCTACAATGTATACAAGAGGAGTCATTCATTAGCCTGGAGGGGCTAGACATCAACTGTGGCAGGTCTAGCAATGGGGTTTGATCCATCTCTCTTCAAATAACCACTCCTTGTTTGGAGGGAGTTTCTTTATATTCAAACTTGAATTGGTTGGCAAAGTAGTGAGTGTGGCCAGGGAATACCGAAATCCACCAGCCTCCGCGACTGAACGACGAGGGAATTTTGTTTACAGCTTTGAAGGCCTGCAGAATTACAGTCAACACTACCAACACGGGGATCAATGGTTGGAATCAACTCCCCATGGGGATCGCTGGTTCAAATCCCCGTGTTGCCTCCGGCTTGGTCAGGCGTCCCTACAGACACAATTGGCTGTGTCTGCGGGTGGGCAGCCTGATGTGGGTATGTGTCCTGGTCGCTGCACTAGTGCCTCCTCTGGTCAGTCGGGGCGCCTGTTCAGGGGGGAGGGGGAACTGGGGGGGGGGGGACTAGCATGATCCTCCCACGCGCTACGTCCCCCTGGCGAAACTCCTCACTGTCAGGTGAAAAGAAGCGGCTGGCGACTCCACATGTATCGGAGGAGACGTGGTAGTCTGCAGCCCTCCCTGGATCGGCAGAGGTTGGTGGAGCAGCAACCGGGACGGCTCGGAAGAGTGGGGTAATTGGCCAAGTACAATTGGGGAGATAAGGGGGGGGGGATTACAGCCAACATGAGCGTTCAGATTATGCTGCTAGATAGTGTGATTTGTTGTCAATTTACTGGCCTTCATTTGGAGAGCAAAACCAATTTACTGTGCTCTAACCATCCTAAATCAACTTCTGGAATGTTTTAACCACAAAAGAAGGTCTTGGGGAATGTTTGGATTATTGCTGCATCATGCAAATATTTCATGAACACTAACTGTAGAAACTAAAACTGCAATGCAGAATTAGACACATCTCACTAGCCTAACTATGCAGACACAATGCCCTGTTCTCTGCAAGACTGAGCAGACATGCCAAGCCCTCCTTCCCCATCCTACCTCCCATCACACAGAAGACAAATCGGGGCATACAGCATGATACTTTGCCACAGAAAAGAAAATGCCTGCGCTTCAAAGGCAGTGTTACTGCGGCGTTAGCGTCAGCTGCTGAGCAGGTTTGCTGGCTGAACAATTCGACCTGCACTCGCGCCACCCCCGCGTGCAGCCGCCTTTAAAACAGTCTGAAACCCGGTCCGCGGTGGTGTAGCGGTCTAAGCATCGGCTCTGTGTCGATGCAGTTGCCCACTGGGGACTGGGGTTCGCGCCCCGGTCTCGTCAGATCCGACTATGGCCGGACTCGACGAAGCAGCGATCATTGGCAACGCTGTCTTCGGGAGGGGGGCGGAGTCGGCTTGTGTTCGTCATGTGAATGCGTCTCTGTGTGTGTCGGAAAAACAGTGGTTCGGCCTGGAGTCGCCTTGTCACGAAAGTGGCGAGGCGGTCTCCTTCGAGACTGCCGGCCGGAGAGATGCAGTTGGCGAACGCATACAGTGCGAGGGTGGGTGTTTGAATTAAAATAGGGATCGATTGGCCACTAAATTGGGAGAAAAAAGGGAAAAATCAGAAATAAATTTATAAAAAAAAAAAAAAAAAACAGTCTGAAACATCACAAGTACAGGTGTTGCTTTGTCAGAAAGCAGCGCCATTTCCTTTTGCAAATTCATTGTCCCCGTTTACATCGCTTTGCTGAAATCCTTTGACTAGCTCTTTTTCATAAGTCACTTCATGCGTGGGTAGTCTTTCCGACATTATATCTCCTCCTTTGTAACCAACTGTGTAGGTTTTATTAAAGGCCGTTGAATGATATTAATCTTCACGCACTCAAACTGAAGTGGGGTGTCAGGAAATTAACACTACAAAGCCACAGTACACACACACACACACACACTCTTGTGCAGCGACGTGAGGCACATTAAAGTACAATATCTGGCATATTTAAGTCTGCCTTTGTTGTAAGTAGCCTATCTTGCCGTCTTTAAGACCTGATGCATTAGGAGCTCTTTTTAAGTAGAAAGATAATTCCATGAAACCACCTTCTGCCACGCTGTATAGATCCAAGTTTTTTTGTAATCATTATCATTCATATAATCCTTGGTCCATGTTGTCTCTCATTTGCCATATGCCCTCTCCAGCAGGCTAGTCCGCACTGCAATGGCTCGTCGTGAGAGCCGTTGTCTAGAGGCCTTTGCCCACTTAAGAGGCACACAAAAGGCCTCACAGCACAGCTCAACATCTTTGGATCAGAAAAACGACAAAAAAAACAAAAAAAAATCAAGGGTTGCTGGTGCTTTTACTGCTGAGAATAATAATAATAATAATAACCATCTGAAAAAACCCACCTCAGTGAAAGTCACGGAGAAGCTGACCAAGTTCAAAGACCTGGAGATTGACATCAACAGGATGTGGGGAACAAAGACCGAAACAACACCAGTGGTCATCGGAGCTCTAGGACTCATGAAGAAGGGAATGGAAAAGTTCACCAACCGTATCCCAGGCAACACCAACATCTGTGCAGTACAGATGATCGCCCTACTCGGACAGCCCACATATTACGACGAGTACTGTCAATCAAGTGACATCTGCCCTATAGTGCCTCAGGTCCATAGTTTGGACCTGGCTCTACAGAATGTAAAACAGGAAACATGAAAGAAATGATGATAATAATAATAATAATAATGTTTATATAGCGCTTTTCTAGACACCCAAAGCGCTTCACATTGAAGGGGGTAACTACGTACTGTTGTTTCCTTTGTGAATGGGATAGCAGTGCTGAAGACTCACATTAAAAAGAACTGGCTGGGGCATCCGGGTGGCGTGGCAGTCTATTCCGTTGCCTACCAACACGGGGATCGCCAGTTTGAATCCCCGTGTTACCTCTGGCTTGGTCGGGTGTCCCTACAGACACAACTGGCCGTGTCCGCGGGGGGGAAGCCGAATGTGGGTATGTGTCCTGGTCACTGCACTAGTGCCTCCTCTGGTTGGTCAGAGCTCCTCTCCGGGGGGAAACTCGGGGGAGAAATAGCGCGATCCTCCCACGCGCTATGTCCCCCCGGCAAAACTCCTCACTGTCAGGTGAAAAGAAGCGGCTGGCGACTCCACATTTATCAGAGGAGGCATGTGGTAGTCTGTAGCCCTCCCCCAATCAGCAGAGGGGGTGAAGCAGTGACCGGGACACATCGGAAAAGTGGGGTAATTGACTGGATACAACTGAGGAGAGAAAAAAAAAAAGGGGGGGGGGTAAAAAAAAAAAGAACTGGCTGCTCCGTAAGCATTTCGCTCCAGGGCAGAAAAGTGTGGCGCATCGACCACTTGTCGACCCAACAAAGATATTTCTGCCTCCTCTTCATATAAAACTCCGACTGATAAAACGTTTTCTGAAAGCAATGAACTAAGAAGGTGATGGATTTCGCTATCTGAGATAGATCTTTCCAAGAATAACTGATGCTAAGATTAATTTTTGTTGGTCCACAAATCAGACAGGTCATCATTGACCGGGAGCTGGAAGATCTGCTAGCGGGGCCAGAGAAAATAACATGGAAGGCATTTAAGGATGTTGTTGAGATTTTTCTTGGCAACTACACAGCACCAAACTACATTGAGCTGCTTAACAACACGCTTAAAGTGCAACATGTCACTGAAAATTCATTTTCTGCAGTCACACTTGGACTTCCTCCCCGCTGATTGTGGCGTAGTCAGTGACGAACATGGTGAAAGGTTTCACCAGGACATTGCGACCATGGAAAAGTGGTATCGGGGCAACTGGAATCCATCAATGCTGGCCGACTATTGTTGGACACTGACACGAGAGGCGCCAGATGCGGCGTACAAACGAAAATCAGCTGCAAAACATTTTAAGCTCAGTTGAACTAACACAATGTGTCAGCATCATTATGAGATGTTGAAGTCAATGTTAAATTCAATAAAAGCTATTTTAATGTTTCTCGAAATTTCTACGTGATACAGCAAATCTGAAATTATTTTTGTGTTCGGCTTGACGTGGTCTATCATAATCTCTCGTTTTTTTCAGGAAGCAAAACGTCTATATAAAAAAAAGTGTTGTTCAGTGTAATCTATACTATGAGAAATTCCCTGAGTGAACATATCACTGCATTCAGGTAACTGCCAGCCATGCAAGCAACATACAGCATTAGTGGGCATTTAACAGACTGCAGGTGAGGTTTCACTCCCTCACAGCAACACAGACCATGTGTTGCCTGTGCCCGTCATGCATTGCTCACCCCCCCCCCCGCCCGTAGTGCCCACAAAAAGTAACAGATTTCTTCATGTCCTGGGGGCAGGGGCGAGGCTGCCCCTGGGGTAGGGGGGTGGATGACAAAAGGAGCAGGGATGGAGGATGGATGCGGGGAGGCGCAGACGGACGAGCTGTTGCATCAGCCCACTGGTAGGCGGGGTTCTGTTAAGCTGCAACCGTTTCATTTTGTATGAAGAGATTTTAAAGTTACTGCCAAAATCAGCTCCGAAACGATAATGTCACGGAGCAAATGCGGACGTGGAAATTTAATTCATCCTTTGCCATCTCTGCCATATCTACTGAAAAAAAAACACTAACTGTAGTCTTGTCCAGGCACTCCCAAGTAGATTGCGTTCACTAGGATTTGCTCAAACTCAAAGTAAGCACATACCTTTTGGTGAAACTGAGTAATAATGAGCCATATCCTTCTGGTGTTTGCCACCGAGCCACGGTGCTGTACTACGTAATACCCACTGTATCTAGTCAGAGCCCTGTTGATTATCACATCTGGATGGAGCCAAGCACACACACACACACACACACACACACACTCTTAACCAGCATTACACAAGAGGCTGCAGTGTGAAACAAAGAGCACAAGGAAATGGAGACAGCCAAGACAAAAAGGGACCGCATGAGACAGTGGACACAGCCATGCCATGCCCCGTGGATGTGTAGTAGGTGAGCAGGTAGGTCAGAAGAGGGGCCCTGGGTCCTGCAGGCCTGACTATATAAGGCCATTCTGTAAAGCAGTCTGAATCCTCCACGAATACCATTCACACATTGAGGAATTCTCTTTTCTCCCTTAATGTTATTGCTTCTCTCTCTCGTTTCTTTAAATCCATATATTCACATATGAGGCAAACGAGACAACATGACTGAGCCAACTGGTTTGGTGCCAACTGATAAATCAGGAGGGGAAGGAGGGAGAGCTGGAAGAAGACAGAGAGAATCTCTGTGTCATGGCTTTCAACAAGGAGGGAGAAGAATGGCAGACTTGATTTCGCAAATGACAACCAACAACGTAATATGCAAAGGCGGCAGACAACGCAGACTAGCAATAACAATGACTACTTATCACTCAGATCAGACGCACAGGCAAATTACCTTTATGCACCGGTGAAGACAGACATGGACATTTCTGCTTGATTAAACTGTTCAGTTCTTTCTGGTGATGTGATGGCGTGCCATTTGAAACACAAAAAGGTGAGGAACAGACCTGGATGGTTGGATGACAAGCAAATAACTGGGGAGGGAGAGGTCGGACGTGAGGGGGCACGGCCGCCAATTATTCCGGATGCCAGCCTGCAATATATTGATGTTTTTAGTGTGTATTGATTCACTATTCTCAACACTGCAACCTTACCCCCCCCTTTTCTCCCCAATTGTATCCGGCCAATTACCCTACTCTTCCGAGCCATCCTGGTTGTTGCTCCATCCCCTCTGCCGATCCGGGGAGGGCTGCAGACTACCACATGCCTCCTCTGACACATGTGGAGTCGCCAGCCGCCTCCCTCCACCTGACAGTGAGGAGCCTCGCCAGGGGGACACGGCGCATGGGAGGACCACACTACTCCCCCAAGTCCCCCCCCCACCCCGAACAGGCACCCTGACCGACCAGAGGAGGCACTAGTGCAGCAACCAGGACACATTCCCACATCAGGCTTCCCACCCGCAGACACGACCAATTGGGTCTGCAGGGATGCCCGACCAAGCCGGAGGCAACACGAGGATTCGAACAGGCGATCCTTGTGTTGCTAGGCAATGGAATAGACTGCTACGCTACCTGGATGCCCCTGCAACCTTAAGCTTTAGCTAACCCACCAACACCTTTGCTATTCTTTGTTCTGCTATAAAATAAAAATCAAATTGAGAACATTAGCACTGAACACACTTAAAACACTGCCATGTCAGAGAAAACTATTATCGCTAACCAGGTTTTCTATCCCAAAAATATATTACCCAACATCCGGGTTGCTTCTGGTGGTTTTTATGGGTGACTTTAGGTGTGTGCTCTGGTCTGTGTACGCATCCATGCTTTTCTTATCACCAAAATGAGCCAAAACAAAATTAACTAATTGAGAAAAGAGAGCTTTTAAGATGCAACATCATTTTCATTATGGATATTAGTCAAGTTCATCCGGGCTGCACTCTTCCAAGCACGAATGGAATCTGGCTCATCTCCAGAGGGAACGGCTGCCCTCTTGGCTTGGCTCCCGTGACCAGTGGTCAAAGCTAGGCAGCCACTAGCGATGCTGCATGGCCACAAGAGCCCTGACGCAGCAGTTCACATGTCAGAGAAGCATTCCGTCAAAGCAGAAGCCCAACTCCACAAAGAAGATGACAGCAACCTTCATGTTAGCCAACTGCCATTGTAAATAATGTTATCATTATTATTATTAAAAAGGAAGCTGAAGAGGTAACAATGTCGGAGACACGGGGGTGAAGGATCGGTTGGGATTTGATTTCACACCAGCAGTAGCAGGTAGGACTGTGACCGTATGGATTTTTCTTACCACGGTGGAAAAGCAACGTATCCCCGCGTTTAACGCCAATACCCCCCGGAAAGAAAATTCTTTCTACAAATGTGGCATATGTCCTCATCCAATTTATTGGCTGCCACTTGTTGTCTGGCTCAAAGCCAAAATGTGCCCGACTAGGTGACGTAATATTTGGCTTTGGAACTAGATTTGTCACCATTGTTGAATTGAATGTCTAGTGGCGAGTGTCGACGAAAACTGTTCTCTTCTCTCACACGTCTTTTCTCTCTCTCTGAATGACATCTCCTTTCTTTTTCTGCGTGTGAATGGTGTGATGTGAGTCTCCCTTGTGTGCACGTGCAGTGTGTCCTCCTCCCAGATCTCCATGGTGATGGTGGTTGCCACCTGGACACTGCTTGGCCTCATCACATTTTTTTTATACATCTTATAAATCCATACAATTTTGTTATCCTGTTTCAATGTTATATCCTTCTCTCACTAAGATGTGTAACTTTTTTGTTTTACATGGTGATGTTGGTCGCGTTGCTTGGGTCCTGGGCTGTTCCGGTGGCATCTGGACACTGTTTGGCATCCTCCTCATCATATTCCTCATGTATCTTATAATAATTCCATTATAGTTCTGTTATCCTCTTTCAATGCCGTATTCCGTAATTGTGGAATTGTGTAAACACAACATCCATTGCACGTTGTCTGTCTTGGGCGAGAGATCCCTCCTCTTGTTGCTCTCCCCAAGGTTTCTTCCTATTTTTCTTTCCTGTTAAAGGTTTTTTTTTTTTTAGGGAGTTGTTCCTTATCCGATGCGAGGGTCTAAGGACAGGATGTTGTGTTGCTGTAAAGCCCCCTGAGGCAAATTTGTAATTTGTGATATTGTGCTATACAAATAAAACTGACTTGACTTGAATTGACTTGACTAGTGTCAACTGTATGGCCGTTACCACATAAGAGAAGTGTGTTCACTTCGCTATAAGCACCCGCGATTAAAATCCAACTCCAACTGAGAAGTTTGGTTTCTCCAGAAGCCCTTGAACATAGGATGGAAGACAGTCAATAATGATAACTAAATATTGATTATTGTCTTTATCATCATTATTGTGTTTACATTCATATCACTCAGCATATGCAATCCTGAACTTCCACCAGTAAAAATAAAAAAATAAATAAATCAATTTTGTGGAGACGGCAGTATTGAGATCAACCCTGTGGTAGGCATTACATGACCGCGGTATTGCGGTCATCATCACAGCCCGAGGAGCAGTTCTGCACATGGCTCCAGAAGATGGTTTTCAATACACCATCACTGGGCACCAACTGCCGCAAAATCTGCTGTTTTCCCTTCTAGTCATCGGGACCCAACGTCCCACTGGGTTTCACCTCATTTAACTTCACGTGGCTCCATTCTAATTAGGTTCACTAACTTAGACATTTAGTGCTAGGTGAGCACGATTAGATACCCGTTGTTGCAGAAAACTAGTAGTAGCTAATAATAAGGGGGTCAGAGGATTGGAGTTCAGAACCAGTGACCTACATAGGACTCATGTTGTCTGCTTTGGCAAGTTCTCAGAAAGCTCGTTTAAGGGATACATGAATCAAAATTTAATAATCCAATTTAATAATTTCAAGCGTCTAAATGACGACATAGCATCACTGGTCACCACATTATGATCTGCAGAATAATAATGTCAAAAACCAAAATACTGTGCAGAGTTATGTTGTAAACAATGTTTTTGACTTGAAAACTTGTTCATCAGCTCAATCTTTGCCAGAGGCTTACAGTGTTATTATAATGACAAGAAGAGCTGGGGGAAGAGGTCTGAAAAGAATCAAAAGTCACCGCAAATCAAGCTATGACGAGGCCTGGTCACATTGTCTTATCTAAAAGAGGGGTTGCAAACTGTGACCAAGTGCTTGACAAAGCAGAAAAAGCCCACAGAGGAAGAGGCAACTCCACCCCGTTTTCAGTTGGGGGGGCCGTCTTGATTATTCAGTTAGTTGGCGTTTAAAAGCCGACAGACAAACACCTCCTTTCTGTGGACCTAACTGACTGGTTGGCCTGCTGACGGGTTGAGGGAGACCCAAAGACCAAAGAGACAAACTCAGCTTTGTGAGTGCGGTGGGCAGGTTCTGTCTGGGCCTGGACAGCTGCTCTTATGCCAGTGCCCCCAACCCGCCCCACCCTCCTGCTGCATTCATCCCGCGGGGCACATGCTCATTCAACTGACTAACAACGCATTCACTGCACTGACTGGCAGTTGATCGACAGCAGGCTTCTACTTCACGATAGCTTTAGTATAAGACCTCACTGGGCATAGACTGAGATATGGTCTATTGGGGCTTATCTAGGGCCAGCTAATACAAGCAGCTCTTTGTGTAAACTGTAGACTCCTCGAACACTCTTCTGCTGTACCAGCTTCATTCCCGTAGAAGCACTCCACAAAGTGGAATTAGCAACTGACAGCCACAAGAGCAAGAGATTATAAGACCAAAAAAAAAAGAAAAAAAAAAAGAAAGAGGCACAGTAATTCTACGTCCCACAGGCCCGGCTCAAAACCATCTGGTACAAAGATAGCACACATGCAAGTGTGATGGGGTTCCCCCCCCCCTTTAATAACAATCGTCCACACCTTTTCTTTCCATTGCACTGGGCTAAGTGAGCACACAGTCATGATTTCAGGTCTGGTGATTACATGCGCAGGCACACATGCGCACAGATGGACTCTCCTCAGCCAGTCAAGACAGCCTGGGCGAGATCCTGTATGCTCAGAGCACTAAGAGGAAGAGAATGCAGGTCACTAGAGCACTGCAGGCCGTCAGAATTAAATGCTCAGCTTAGCCGTCCGCTTAGTGAGCATCCATTTCGTTGTTTTCCAGCAAGCTTGCCGCTACTAGGCTACTGACAGCCCAGTTGTACTTTAGCAAATCTAGCTTTCTGGTTAATGTGCAAGGCTATGGATATATGTCACTCGAGTGAGTGGCAGGCGACAAAATGGAGTGAAGCACAATAAGGGGCAGGGATTGTACCGACTACCTAGCAACAACTACAACACAAGAAGGCCATTACAACAGCGGCTCTCCGAGGACTTATCTTTCCAGGGAAGAGAAAGAGAGAGAGAGAGAGAGAGAGCAAGAGAGAGACAGAGAGTCACTGACTTCCTCTAATCTCTCTCTCTCCCTCCTTGGCAATATCTTTCAACGGCCGTGATGTTAATTTTCAACAGGGAAATGTGACACCGAGAAGCAGATGGCCCATAGAGCGGGATTCCCATCCACTGAGCTGGAAAAGTCATGTAACACAGGATGTGAAATTTGATTTTACAAAAGGAATATTATGAATATAAATATGTTACATGGGTTTTGGCACAAGAGGCACCACCAGTAGGACCGGGGTTACAAATGGGAAAATTTCCTCTTTCTAGTTTCCTCAACTACTTCTCAAACAGGGATGCAATGTAAGGCAGAGGGACACACTTAAATGCAAACTGACAGATTCATCTTCCACTCCAACTAAACAAACAATAACGGCGAGGCTCACATCTGTATGCAAAATGAGAGAACAAGTCTATTGCATCACCTATATGGCGTCACTAACAAGAAGTTTTATACACCTCTGTCCCGAACAATTCCCGATTACAGGCCTCCATACCGTGTGATGTCAATATCTAACAGACACCCCCCCTCAGTAAAAAATGTCAATCGTTCCTTGGTTTAAATGAGATCTAATAACTAAGAAACCCAAGTGGTGTGTGTGTGTGGGGGGGGGGGGGTTTGCAGCTGGATCTCAACCTCCAGTCTTAATAGGACAGGCCATGCAGTGCGCCTCCAACCAACCTTGTATACTTGTCCATAGGTGCCATTTCCAACCACTTCAACCAGCTCAAAAATCCCCGCTGGATCCTGAAACGAGAAAAAGGACAAGCCGTCACATTTCGGTTCGCCGAGAACTTAAGAAAGCGTGGAAAATGTGTTGCAAGGGACCCCCGTCCACTTTTTTTTTTCTGGCAGCTGTTGCGTCTGGTCTGTCCTACATGCCAAACACATCCCGAACAAAGGAAAGCCAGACACTGGCAACACCTCGACGTGCCTCAGTGGTCATTTTTCAGCCGTTTCACAATAACAGGTAAAAAAAAAAATCGCAATGGGGGGGAAGAAAAAAAGAAGGATGAAATCGTGGCGCTATCGATCGGGGGGTCTGAGGGGTTTTACATTTTTGTTTTTTTTTTTTAAAAATGGCGAAAATGTTTCTCAGAGAGATACCCCGACGAAAGAGGCAGCGATTCGGGAGAGCACTCACCCGCAACGAAGCCAAGTCTATGTCTACCAGACTTTTAGCCGGAGAGTCGTTCGCCATCTTTCAAATGAAAACCGTTCCTTCCTTCGCGTTCGTGAACAGCAGCAGCGGTGTGCCGGTGGTTCATTGGCGGCGGGGCGGGGAGGGGGCGGCGGATTACAGAAAACGGGGCCCCCGGTCGTGTGATTCCTCTTTGTGCTCGGCTCCCGTAGCGGCGGACGCTGCTGGGCTTATGGCCGCTCCATAGCGAGGTGGCAAGCGCGGCCGTTTCGCAGCACGACTCCCCCGCCTTAGCTCCCTCTCTCTCTCTCTCTCTCTCTCGCACTCCTCCTCCGCCTCCTTCTCCTCCTCCTCCGCCTCCTCCTCTCCGCGGAGAGGACAGGAAAGCCGGTCGGCTGATTTCGCGAAGAGAAAACGACCGGACTCGGTCGTCGAAACGGAGAGTCTGCTCGCTCAGGGATTCGGGCGATGGCGGCGGCGGAGTTCACCGGTACACGAACCGGACGGTGAGCGGCCCCCTCTGCCAGAGAGCATCATTCTTGGACATGCGCACTGAGAGCCACCAGTGTCAATATTGATAGTCATGGGTGTGGCAAGGGAACAAACATAAGCGTTATGTCCATGGGTGTAGCTAAGGGGGGTCGGGAGGGGGGGTCGTTAGGAATAAAATAAGCACATAGGACGATTTTTTTAAAATCCTGAATTATCAATCCCTTCGTTAAATTACAAGTTTACGTACACCATGTATCCGTACCTATTGTAGGGCAAAAGATGACTTCCCTGCTCGGGATAAAAAGGTCCACTTTTTTGAGGGGGGGGGGGGGTTGGTAGGATGGCTGCAGCCCTGCATGCGGTCATGTGCGACTGCTAATTTGCAAGGATATGGTTTGTGGCATGCCCCCTCCCCTCCACCCGTTAGTGTAGAAGTCCAAATCACATGAATGATATCTTGGCATAATATTGGCATTGTGCTGCTGAATTATATCCTGTTTTTGTTTACGGGGCTCTGTGCCCTATCCCAGCAAGAATAATAGGGGGGGGGGGAGAAGTGTACATGTATCATACACAGTTTGCGTTTCTATATGTATCATGGCCACTTTGGATGTATCTGTCGTCTGTGGATCTGCCTGTGCAAACATTGCTTTTATTATCAAGCTAACATACACTGGAGCTACATAATGACCTTCAAAAAGTTGGAGATATGTGCACCTGATAATATACATATAAACACATTCATTTGGAAAGTTTTACTTAATTAGTACAACAACAAAAAAAATGACAGGACTAGCAAAGGTCATCTTTTAGACAAACTTCAACTCCACTTCGATGACACAAGGGCAACAGCGGCGGGGTGGACCAGTTAGACAAGATTACTGAATTTACCTAGCCCTGTTTTGTTGACGTTATTGATTACACACACACATACACACACACAGAGAGACACACACACACCTTATTTTGGGGGCCTTAACATGATGCTTAAGCGATTTAACTGCCACTTAAACCAAATAATAGCTTGAAAGCCACTTAAGAGCATTCTGCAATAAGATAACGGAGCAAACCTGACACCGATAAGGTAAATCCCTCTTCATCACTGGCCTATAGGTTTGTAAGGTGTTTGGCGTGTGGAGATCCGAGTCAATGCTCGCGATGGCTGGTTCAAATCTTATCCTCCACAACTCTATTTAGGCTACGGCCTTCACCTACAAAATGTTAAGAGATGACTTCTGAATGTTGTGTTACACCCATTTTGCTCGTTTAATAACACCAATTCATTGGGACACGGATTCATCCAGGTGTTAGATGTTCCCCAAACATTCAGGGTCATCCTGTCTCATGTGGCTCACAATCACAATCAGGGCCGGGCAAAGCCTTTTAGGGGCCTTATGCTGAGTTAGATGCGTTATCATGTGTTCATACGTTGCTCCGTTTTTATTAAGGAGTCCAGCATGTCCCATGGAAAACACCCCCCCACCATCATAACCTTGCAATGCTGATTGGTTATAGCGACCGATGTGGTTCTCACTATAACCTCATCATCATCATCATCATCACCACTTCATTCAGAATTTTTTTTTTCTGAAAGAGGTGAAACTCTAAAATCATCTGCTCCCATAACCCATTTAGTCCAGGTATGACAAGTCGGTCATTGTTTTATGGGTGTTTTGCCACCACTGTTGACGTGGACTGCCAGATGACTGTTATGACCTGAAAGGACAACTAATGACATTGGGGGGAAAATCCCCCAGCAAAGTTAACTGCTCCACATCCGGTTCCGAGGGAAAGGCAATTGGAAGATATTTTCTTGCCAAATCTACATTACATACACAATCCATTTCTGTTTCCCCAAGCGCTCAAATTCCCTGTCCCCTTCATCTGCACCTGGTCAGTTGTATGACTGAAAAGAGAGAAAGCATCTTTAATGTTTAGTTAGTACATTGAGTCATCGCAGTAATAATCAATTTTTAATGTTTTATCGCCATCTTGTGGTTATTTAATGTTACTGCAAGACTACGCACTGGTTGTGAACGCATCAAACCTTTAGAATGGGAATCATTTAGAAACTGACCAGATCTCCTCAGTCTTTACGACAGCTTTCTGCTAGTCAAGAAAAGAAGTTAAATCACAAATATCAGCGTTTCAAGAGGCCTTTTTCAACCAACCTACAAGGTGAAACTGCATCAGTGTTCTCATATCTGAGATATAAAAGTCCTCTGGTAAGTAAGGCATGTTGTGAAACAGCTTGTTTGGAAAACGTGCAGTTAATCTGGTAAAAGTACATATATCTCGCTAATTTCAATGGCAATATCACTAATAGAGTTTCCATGATCTAGAGAGACGTGGCATTGTGGTAAGGGCTGTTGGATGCCCTGGAAGAATTGACAGAAAAGTGATCACTGAATTGGTTTACAACAAACTTAAAAACTAATCGTATGTTTACCCCCATTAGAATAAATGAGAGGATATTCTCATTCATTCTGAGAGGTGAAACCAATGTTCACTGCAATACTGGTGCTCATGTGAGAAAAAACAAAAACAAACCCTGTACATTTCAGCCTGATGAATACTAAAGGACAGAGTGACAGCTCAATAAAGTCAAAGCAACACATGCAGTACACAGAACTTTATTACTTGCTACTTCTGTCCTCATATACTGGTTGACCACCGGTTAAAACGTAGGTCGTCACTTGGAGGCAGTTTTATCTCTGAGATGTTTTTTTTTTCTGGTCAGCAGGTTAATGTACCATATTATAAAACAGGTTGGGTTACAAGTAATGTTAACACAATTTACACAGTATAGCGCTGATGAGGACAAAAACGTCATCCAGTAAAGTTCAGCGCTCGGTTCCTTCCAAGTAGCTGTGCAGTTAAAAGTTTTTTTTTTTTTTGCAAACCAAGCACACCGAAGCAGATGCGAGTCTCCTTCTAATGTTAGAGGGCTGAAACGTCTAAAAGCATTTCTACAGTACACATCAGGGCTGCCAAAAGTTGGACCCGCGAGTGAATAGTTCTCCCTGTCCTTCGAAGGCCCTTCGGAGAAAGAGAATAATCGATTTTCTTGCCATTTCACGACAGTTCGAAGGCCGATTTTGCTTACAGGACTCAACCAATACGAAGCTCAATACAAAGTGTAACGATGTTTGTAGGATCTTGCTACATTTCCAAGTGATGAACGTCTAATCTCGTTTATCCTGCCATCTAAATCATAATTGGACCCTTGGCACTTGTCAAAAAAATCTAGCGTCCAAGGATTGCCAGTTCGAATCCCCGTGTTACGCAGTTTGGTTGGGCGACCCTGGGAGGCCGGATGTGGGTATGTGTCCCAGTGGCTGCACTAGAGCCTCCTCTGGTCAGTCGGGGCGCCTGTTCGGGGAGGAGGGGGGAATAGCGTGATCCTCCCACGCGCTACGTCCCCCTGGCGAAACTCCTCACTGTCAGGTGAAAAGAAGCGGCTGGCGACTCCACATGTATCGGAGAAGGCATGTGGTAGTCTGCAGCCCTCCCCGGATTGGCAGAAGGGGGGGCGGGGGGCACAGCGACCGGGACAGCTCGGAAGAGTGGGGCAATTGGCCAAGTGCAATTGGGGAGAAAAGGGGGGGGGGATCTGGGCAACCTTGATTGTCCTGACCTTTCTCGGCTCCCAGCGGTGCGAAGCACAAACTGACACGTGTCAAAACACATGGCGACATCCAGAAGCCTTCCTCAACGGGACGGTACAAAGGAACTGGTAATCCATACAGTGCAATATATAGAGGCTACATTTAAGAGCAAGAGGCTTGTATTCACTGGATTACAGAGTACTGTACGCATCCCTGCAATATGAGAACAATTAAATGAGTTACACAAATCATAAGCATGAGTGTCACGCCCAAATCTACAGTCTTTACAGCTTATAGTATTGCCCTTTTCCCACTCACGTTTCAAACTGCTACATATTCAAAAAGCATATCCTAGAATGTAGTTAAATTACAGAGTTACTTCAGGTTGGCTACTGTATACAATGGGCAGCAGATTTTCAAGTCTTAACTCTTGCTCTTTTAATTCCTGTCTCTCTTGCCTGTAAACTCGTACAGTAAATAACTCAAAATATTACAGGATGCTTTAGTGCATTTGTGCCTGGTACACCCTCCTACCGCAATCTACGGGAGGTCTGGCATGCAAGCAATGTAGAGTGCTTGCAGTATAAAATAAAATAAAATAAACATCTTAATACAATTGTTAAATAAGTCACTTTGTCAGTCACCTGTAATTTGGCAAACATAGCCACAACTAGTCAGTTACTCCAACCTGGGAGGCTAAAGTAGGAGCGAAGATATTACAGCCAACGGCTATTGCAACCCAGCCATGTACTTCTTTCTGCCTCGGTTGACATTTGACACTTTTCAATGGCATATGGTCAGCCACGGTTCACCTGCATCTCGGTGAACAGAAAATTGATTGAGTGTGCAGAGAAAAGCATAAATGTTGTGAATGCCAAGAAAGATCGCTTATTTCTGTTGCATACTCTGTTACGAGATATGCATTTCAGATGAGAAGATGAATGTGGAGGCTCAAGTACAGAATGTCAGTTTTTACTTCCGGATTGATATCCAACTCCATCTTCCTAGAGATGCAATTTGCTGTCTGTTAGGTTGGCCCAGTACATACGCTTACTTAAAATTGAGAGGACCAAACACTTTTGACACTGTTCCCACATGTATGGAAAAACAAAATACCCAGAAAAAAGTACTGGCATTCTGGTATTTTTGCCTCATATTGTTCTTTCTCGTAAATGTACAACAGAGATAACCAATGTTTGACTGTCCCAACACTTGTGCTTTTCACTGTATGTTAATGAGTCACAAAAAAAAAAAGACTGTCAGAGGGTCTTCTTCATTCAGTTCAGCAGGAAGTCTGGCTTTGGGTAGCCGAAAAGGTGGAAGTCGCCCTGGTAGCGCACATACAGACGCCTGATGTCTCGCTTGCTGATGCCTGAGAAGTAGTGCTCCACCTTGGACTGGTTGTAGCGGGTGATGCCCGGAGGTATGGCGGGGTAGGAGACCAGCTGGTTGATGCCCGCCGCTTTGAGGATGTGAGGGGCATCGTGCTCCAGAGTCTCGTGGTGGCCCACGACGCTGTAGTGGATATTGCAGGGCGCGCACAACTCTGCATACGTCACCCAGTGGATGATGTGCTCGCCGAACTGCCTGTCCATATGCCGGCGCCCTTCCGTGTCACCCAGGTAACGGATGAAGTCCTCAAAGCGCAGACCGCTGGCCGCGTGTTCGCCATCGCGGTGGCTCTTGCGGTACTTGCGGATGATAGCAGGCGCGATGTCGTGCTTGTACCAGGGCTCGAAGCGTGGGTTCTTCACAAACTTGTCCTTGAAAGCCGAGATCAGGCGCTCAAAGGGGTCTCTTACAATGAAGAACTTGAAGTAAGTGTTCAATCTGTTGGAGTATAGCAGAAGGTGAAGGTAGCAGAGTATGCTGTGGTTCTGCACGACTGGATAGAGTCGATGAAGGAAGACAAACATCCCCTAAAACATGACACATAACCTCTTTCTTAGTCTTAAAAAATGCAAAAGGTGACTCTCATCCACGAACGGATTTGATTAGCCAGTAATTATAATCCAACATTTTCTCTTTGCATAAAGCAATGCTGGTGTTTGGCAGTTGGATCCTTCGATATATATATTCTTTTGTTCCTTTAGGAACACAGGGTATACACACACCCTGTTTCCAACAACAGCAACCATAGATACAATTATGTGACCCAAAACTGACCTGTCAGTGATTTCCTGTGGTGTGAGGGATGAGAGGCGAGGCAGGCCGTTTCTCTCGTGGTCGTGGACCAGATTCTCTGGAATCTCCTCCACGGATGAGAACATTCCTGTCACGGACAACACCACAGCGTTAATAGATCAGAACAGGTGATGTCATGCAAAGTTGTGTCAAATATTATATGAGAAACAACAACCAAATGAAGCCAAATCTTGATCAATGCCTTATTTTGGGCATAGGCTGAATAGGAACGTTACAACTGACAAAGACACCCATCATAATCCTCTGTCGTTCCCCCCACCCTCCAGCTGACCCTCACTTACCATTGAGCACGATGAGGACCTTCTTCCACTGTGTGTTGCCCACTTTGGGCGTCTGACAGAACAGGATCTTGTGTTTGTCGCAGACAAAGATGCGGTCCAGGACAAACTTGCTGACGGGGACGTGAGTGAGATTCCTGAGGGTGGTGTTCTTACACACGGCCGAGAGCAACTCGATCCGCTTCCCCACCACTGACTGCCAGTCTGCCGCCGATGGCACTGCTGAGGGCTGACACACACACACACACACACACACACACACACACACACACACACACACACACACACACACACACACACTCAATCCCCTGACAGTTCCCTTATTTCAAACTTCCAGAATGCTATGAAAGAGAAGAATATATATATAATAGATAAGAAGAACAAGCCTGACACCGGTGGTGTATGACTGATGTGTTGAATTACCAGATCTGATGGTTTGGGAGCTGATTGTGGTCGGTTGGACACAGGGATTGACTTAACGACCTTGGCACCTGGTTCTGTCCAGCTGTGTGCATCAGTCTTCTCTCCATAGTCTTAAAAAAGTGCAATTAGTTTCTCTGCACTGAATAAATTGAGACATATTGAACACTGGGGGGGGGGCATACCAACGTGAAATTTGCCACCTTACCGTCTATGGCTCTGAAGTTGATGAACTTGCTGGCGAACATGAGGATGAGCAGCACCCAGCCGCAAGCCCCAAGGAGCAGCCAGTGGTGCCGCATGGTTTTAGACATCACCCGACGGCCATTGAAACACCCAGGCACTTCCACCTACACACACACACACACACAGCTAACCTGAGCTACACTGATGGGGGCTGAGGTTATTAACTAGCTAGCTAGCTTAGTTCACAGGACTGATGTATGGTGGCTGCGTATCTGCCGATACCCTGTTGTGTTCAGGCCAAACCAGTTTGAATCCGGATCGGAAACTGCTCTACACGCCTTAACTTGCTCTCTTCACACCGTGTTTCACGTCTATCTCCACTATCCTGTTTAAAAACGCAAACACGGCTACAAAGTTGAAGGCTTGGGTGGCTAAACTGACGTTAGGCGCTAGCTGTAGCCGAGGAGCGGTCCTCTGTAATGCCGACGTCTGGGCGGCGTTCTCGAAAACACATCGGCACCTGTCAAGACTGTTTCGGGATGCAACACTTCCGGAAACACGACTTAACCATTCGGGGTTTTCCTTAGAGACGCTTTTCGTGTGACATATTAACTAAACGAACCACGCCTGATGGGGACCAGTCCGGACGTGGTGGTCAACGTTTAGCAGGGTCCGGCCAATCTCTCTCTAGCTCCTCAGACTGCCATGTCACATGTATTACGGCGAAAAACCCCAATAAAATGTTTCTTACCGTCTTCTTATACCAGTAAATTCATAGCTGCAAAACTCAAGGTATTTTGCTGGTGCGATTGTTTACAGCTTTTAGCCCACTTCCATTACCGTTCTCGAGTTCGCGTGGCAAATGTCCTACACAGGCCACCGTCCCCCTAGCGGTCGTTCAATAGTCGTTCATTTTTGTGGAAGATACTACGATGCAACAAAGTGAAAAAAGGGAAATGTAGGGAAAGTGACAGGAGTGCAGTCACATTTTAACTCAGTATGAAAGTTGTCCTCTTTCCATGTGAGACGAATTTGTCCTCTGCCAGACACACTCATTCGTCAACATGATAAAAACAAAGCATTCTGATCAACAGTTCACACTGATGTCAGTGTGTCTAACGAAAATGGAAATGTGGGAAAAGATCAATCACACAGCTTACTAAAGAACATTCTACTGTGAAGGATTTCAATTCAAACACGGCATTCACTTGTATTCTCAGCTAAGGTATAAATGCTTTTTTTAGCATTTAAATCTATGAAAAAGATTATGGTCAAAAGTGTAATAAAGAGACAAGACACAGGTTCCTTTTATCCATTTATTTTACTTGCAAAGGAGACACTTAGTTTTCATCCACATTGACTGTCTGGAGTCCTGTTAAAGAGAGCAAAAAGAAATTAAGCATTTATTTTTAACAGTAAAATCATGTAATGAGTCAAGTCAGTTCCCCCATTTACCTTTGCATGTCGTGACAGGGACATATGTGACCAGGGTGTAGAGTTTGTTAGGAGAGTCCTCGTCCTCATTGCGCTTCCTGGACAATCGTACACGTATCCTGTATGGTACGTTCCTGCACAACAAATTAAGACCAACAATTACCAACTTAATCAATCCCATTTGAGAAAAAGGGTTATCAACCCAACTGTAGCAGGTGACATTGTGCTGTGAAGTTTACTCACAGGTGTCTAAAGGAAATTAAAGAAAAAAGAAAAGAGTAAATACATGTTTTAAAAACTGACTATTAAAAATAAATCAGAATTGTTTGAGATTTTTTTTAAATTCAATTGGCTGACCACCACTTTGCCATGTATCTATGGAAAACACAGCTTCATGGTAAGAAAACAATTGTGCCTAATAAAATGTTCTTGATATGACAGGGATCAAGAAAATTTGACTCCAAAAATACTGTCTAATAAACCTATTAATCGGCTTCTTCAAACAGGTTACTGCTTTTTTTAGACATTCTAAGGCATTGAAAAGTTGCAACGATCACTTCGAAGCATATGTTATGCCAAAGAAAAATACGATATTCACTAGATACAAGTTCCACAAAAAAGGGCAAGGGACTAGCATGTGATATGTATGATGTGTGTGTGTGTGAGTTAATTGTAAAGCGCTTTGAGTGGCTGTTGTAGCTAGACAAGTGCTATATAAAATGCAACTTGATTGATTGATTCTGACTGAACAGAAAATTAACTGCATATGACCAGGTATGCATTCTCCCACCATAATGAACTGCATGGCCTTAAATGATTAAAGCATATCATGCAATGTAAAAACAAACAAACATGCTTAACTTGGGTAGCTGGAAAATCACCAAGCCCCTGATAACAATCAACTCCAAGGTAATTCCTGAAACAAGCTTACAGATCACCTGAAACCATAAAACTTCACATTTCCTCTCACCTTACACCCTTGCTCCAAACTGCCTTGTTGAGGCGTGTGTCAATGCGTACGTCAGGGGTTCCCATCTCTTTCATGGCGAACTTGCGGATCTCTTTGATGGCACGTGGGGCTCGTCTCTTGAATCCCCTACAAGGAAACGGACAGCAGTTAATGTACCTGCATTAGACTAAGCAAGTCACAACTCCCCTGATACCGCATGAGGATTTTACATTCCAGGAAATGTGCAAAAATGTGCCACTTTAAGGGCTGAATTACACAGAAGAAAATATAATTTCGTGTTCAATAGGTTTTCTAGGTTTGATGACTTCCATAATCCTGAATTTTGGCTCTTGAGTCCCTTTCCACAAATGACTCCTCATGAAATATTTTCAGTGAGGCAACAGACCTTTTGTTTGAGGTCATGCAGTCAACTGGGACATCACACTGTAAAACTGTAGGTTTTGGGGTAAGATTTTTTGCAGGACGCTATTTTCGCTGTCATTCTCGATTGGCAAAACCGTTTATCCATTAACCAAGCCGCTTATGCTTAGTAGGGTCGCGGGATGCTGGAGCAGCAGCAGTAGTCGTCATTGGATAAAACCATTAATATGATCCTAAATCAAGGATACGTCAGCTGCTGTTAAGTGTTTAGGTCCAGTTTAACTAGCGAGTTTTAAAATAGACTCGAGATCAAATTCTAGACAGCTAAGGCCAAGAACCCAAATCACTGAAGTTTATTTACTGCAATAAATCAGGCAGAGCTATTGGGGTTTTCGCCACAGGACTCCTTTACATGCAGTACTCACACTCCATGGATTCGCTTGTGAACGTTGATGGTGTACTCTCTGGTCACCACCTCGTTGATGGCTGAGCGCCCCTTTTTCTTCTCTCCTTTCTTAGTCGGGGCCATCTACGAACACATTGAGATTCCGTGAAACACCGCGCACTGCAAATACTTAAGAGACGAGAACCACCGCCGGCTAAGCTAATCGTAGTTAACGTACCATGCTAGCTAAGCAGCTGCAATAAAGTGCATTTTTTTGAATGGCAAAACTTAATACAAATGCTACCTGCTAAAAATTTGACCAAAACTGAGAAATTAGAGTGTACACAGAGCATGACAAGCTACAAAGATATATAGGTAAAATCGGCTTTCTGGAGATACCCAGGGCAAGCAAATCTGAGTGTAGTCGTTCGCATTTTTAGGTAAATTTAGAAATGTGCAACCACAAAAAATATCATCCACGTGACTAAGAACGCTGAAGTTTGTAATAACATTAAGGATTAGTTTGTTAACAGCGTAAAGACTGCAGGATGGTATTGGATTGGGAATTATTTGTCTCAGAGAAAACACTCACTTCGGCTCGCAATTGAGGCGGAAGTTGGAAGGAAAAATTTGCAGCAAAGGAGCTTGGGTAAAGGATGCCAGTCCGTCTCCAATTGTGTTCGTATAGAAAACGTGTCTCGACAATCATTCCTGACAACGAACGATCGTCGCTTGAAAACACAACATATTTCTTCACTTTATTGATTTCAAATCCTCTTTTTTTGCGCATACTTAAGTGCAGATATAAACATGGTCGAAAGGGAGACATTTTCCACGTGAAGTTGCCTTTGAAATTATTAACGGTTATGCAGCTTGTCAACCAAACACATACAAGTTCTTGGAAAAATATTTTCTCCACAGCAGCAGATGCAAATCCCCCCCTTTATTCTTCACGATGTAGACATACATTTGCTTCCCTTGTATGTACAATATTCTGTACACCTGGCTGGTTGGAAGGACCATACAGCTGTGAAATTAGTGGTTTTTGACTACATGTACCACTTTGAATCTTTTTTTGTACGGTATAATGAAATATAGTATCTCTGTAAGGACTGCTAAAAATATTTATCCATATAGTTAAATGGAGTACAAGAACTTTAAAAAAATGCATTTTAAACATTGCAAGATGGCTGAACTTACCACTTAATTTTCTCATGAGGAAATCTTCTCTTGAGGAAAGACTGACATCCCCACAAGGTAATGTGGCCTTGATGTAACTCAAGTCATAAGAAATGATCAAATAATTCAGGTGAAAACTTACTGTATAAAGTGCTGCCCCTCCAAAGATGTGGAAATAAGTATACTGATCCAAGTATGAAGAAACATGACATTTACATTATTTCAGGTACCCAGTTGCCTTAGACTGGTAAACTTTCACAGCAATTTAAAAATGTCACTACTTTTATTTCACAGTGGAAAGACAAATTCAGGGGAAACACCGGAATTCGTTACTCAAGTCCCAAAATTCAGCTTAAATCTACGACAGATACATAGTAAACAAGTACTTTCCAACACCGCTTGTTGTCAAAATTGAATATCCTGGGCTATAACATCCAAAGCCCTGTTAAATGTCTGTAATGTCACTTGCAATTAACCGTTGTGTTTAAATGGCATATTGTCCCAGTGTTACTCCTACCTCCCCCAGCACTAATTCTACTCATTACTGTGTTCAGTAGAATACTGAAGTCAATGTATTCCTTCAGCCTTGTGTTGACTCAGCATGCAAAACCTGCTTTTATAGTGTCATTTGCTGGGCCAATGACTTTGGTACAACCGTATCCCAAAAATTCCAAGTTCCACCACCTGTTCAAGTCTCTCATTTGTGACGTACTCTGAATAACTGCACAGTCAACCACTGGTACACATGCCCAGGCAAAGATCTGAAATTAGAACTAATAGTTTGTTCAGTCATGTCATCTATACAGTCTGGTATTTTTCCTACTTGGAGATTTCTTTTTAGAATGGTAGGCTTCCTTTTCACTAGGTGTGGGCTGGTGAGTGTAAGATAGGAATCCCCCATGGCAGTGTTGGAACTCTGTTGTGCTGCTCGGCAGTCCCTAGTTTGGTGATTTCAGTTCATCTCAGGGAAGACACTGCCAAACCATACGTCATGTAAAGCGCAGTTCTCAGGAATGTCTCCCCAGACTAACAACTGTAATAAATTACATTCAAGGAAGGACTAGTTTGGCAGTGCTTATGCATTGGAAACATTCATTGAAGTCCTTCCAGGATATCAGTGCCATTGGTCAGTAACTTCACTGTAACAAAAGGCTGCACACATGTTTTTTGATATGGTGTAAACATAACTGAAGACAAAAGACAAAGCCATCAAGGATCACATTATTTGAAAGCTGAACAGTGACATCATACAAAGCAAAAGACCCATTACAAAAATCAACATCTAACCATTTTAATGCACAGATTTAGCGACCAATGCACAACATAACAGAACAATTTAGAATTCCTCAGGGACCCCCCCTGAGGAATTCACGTGTTGTGTCAGGTATTCCTGCCATCTAATCACAACAGGTGAATTTAATTAACTACCGGGTATAATAGAAAAACAGCAGTACAGGGGGTCCCTGAGGACTGGGTTGAGAACCAATGGTTTAGGTAGAGGGAACTGACACTTAAAAAGCTGCTCTAAAAATAGGCATTGCACAAAAGAACCACAAGAAATTTAAGGGTGCATTTTATGTCTCTTCTGTACATGTTTCTTTCATTTCTACTCACAAGGCCTCTTACACAACTCCATAGGCTAGTGTATCCAAATAGTCTATGGCACTGCATTCTGCTGATCAATCCCAGAAAAAAAAAATCTTATCAAGAAAACTTCTGAAATTTGCCCAGTCCCCCACAATGATTAAATAACAATCTATGTTGAAGGGGACAGCCTCGGGGGCAGTCAGGGACTAAAAGAAGCAAAGGCATATGCTTCACTTTCATGCATGTTACTCAAGCCCATTCCTCTTAGGACACACACACCTCAGGCTGAGCTGAGCTGGGCTTACTGCTGCTGGCTGCAGTTACATCAGCTGCTGCTGTTGTTGTGGGTGGTCCGCTGTCAGGCCGCTCTGGGCCTGAAGCCTGGCCTGCCATAGTCCTCCTAAACAGTCGCATGCTGAGTTGTAGCAGCTCGTTGTCCACCACTGGGGTAGTGGGGTACATCTGCTTTGTCAGGCCCTGGGGAACAGCAAGGGGGGAGAAAAAAAACAAAAATAGTTCTAAACAATTTCTTACACAAAGTTCAACTTCCTGAAAAAGTACAATTTCACTGAGTAAAACCAAGTACAACCAACACACATTTCAAAAGTCTAGGGATCCTGGTGACTGAGAGAAGTACAGACAGTTGAGAAATACAAGCAAAACTATGACCAGAAATGTCAAATCCAATTATTATAAAAAAGCTCTTGCTCATGACTAAAAATCTTAAACAATTTTGGGATAAAATCAAAACTATAGTTAATGCATCTGAAAAACCTTTACCTAATCAGATAAGAGTTAATGTTATATTGCATGATCCACTTTTAGTAGTTAAAGCATTTAATCAGCATTTCTCCGCGGTCTGTTCTGCCATAATGCCTAATCCTTCTATTGGTGTTGATTTTAACAATGTATTATGTATTCACAGCTCCTTCTCCTAGTCTGGGTTAGATGGCACTGAAACCAAATTCCTCAAATTATCATCTCACATTCTCATGTACACTCTCTGTGATCTTTTTAACATGTCTTTACGTACTTGAGAAATACCTGCCATATGGAAATGTTCACATATCACTTCCTTGGACAAAGTGAGTGATGTACTTGAACTCAATAACTATAGACCAATTTCAATCGTTTGTTCTCCTACAAAAGTATTTGAGAAACTAATTTTTGATCAATTGTCCTATTATCTCAATAAGAACGATATCTTATCACCTTTTCAATCTGGCTTTCGATCATATCAGTCCACAACTACTGCTTTGTTCAAACGTAAAAATTATATTTTCTTTGCATCTAACGACAGTAAATTAATTCATTGAGTTGACCAAGGCTTTTTATCTGGTCGACCACGACCTTCTTTTAGATAAACTTTAATCTGTTGGTCTGTCATGTAATGCTTTACTTTGGTTCAATATCGTCATAACAGAAAACAATGTGTTGTCATACAAGGAAGCAAATCCATCCAATATCCAAACCGCTTCCTGCTTTCCTGCGACCCTGAGAGCAGGAAGCAAATCTGATACATAAATACAACAACAAGGCATGCCTCAAGGCTTAAGTTTTGGTCCACTTCTTTTTTCCACTGTTATTAATGACCTCCCCTCAATTTTTCTGAATGGTGTGTTCAGCTTTATGCAGATGATACGGTAATATACATATCTAAAACTATATTAATTACAGATTAAAACTATTAAACAGAAACATTTATTTATTTAAAAAGATTAAAACTTTATTACAGATTGAATCAGCTTTGCAGTCTGATTTTAACACCCTACAACACTGGCTCGCAGCTAATAAATTACTACTCAGTAAAACTAAATCTCACACTATGATTTTTGGTACTCACCAAGACATTAAATCCAAATCTAAAGCTCATTCATGTGTTACTGCCTGTCTTGATGGTATACCACTGTTAAACACACCAAATACCTGGGTCAATGGCTTTACTCTGAACTTTCATTTAAATGTCAAGTTAATTATATTGTGAAGAAAATGAACATTAGCATTGGTGTTCTTTACTGATCCAAAAACTGCTTTTCATCTACTGTTAGAAAGAAGCTTGCATTAGCACTCAATTTACCAATATTGACTATGCTGATGTTGTATATAAGGCTGCATACAAAACTAATCTTCTTCCTATAGTTTATAATAGCCTACGTAGATTTGCTTTTGGCTGTCCTTTCATAACTCATCATTCTGCAATATATGAAACTCTTAACTGGCCCTCTCCCATCATAAGACGGTGACATTGGATGTGGTTTATTTTTAAATGTATAATGAATGGATATTTCAATTATCAGTGGAATGGAATATTTCAATTACCCTCACCATTTAAAACAGTTTATGGTATCATTCTCCTCTAATTATCAATTGAGACACTATACATCTCTTTTTTTCTGTTACTGCAGTCTCTAAGTCAATAGCTGAGAAAGCCTTTATGTTTAAAGCTACCTCTGATAGGAATAATCTACCTTTAAATATTCGATCCATATCTTCTTTCCACTTGTTCAAAAATGCCCTGTCTTCTTATTATAGGATCAGTTGTACATGTCCATAATAACACCTCTATAATTATGTTTTATAACTTTATTACTTAATGCTATCACTGACTTTAAAACTTTTTTATAATATATGAATGAATGAGCCATTCTCATGCTCTGCTTGGTGTATGATCTCTTGATTTTGTCTGTCTTTGTTTTTTTGTCACTTTCAGTATCGTTTAATTATCCTGTTATTTTTTTTTGGACCCCCCCCTCCCTTTTCTCACCAATTGTATCCGGCCAATCACTCCACTCTTCCGAGCTGTTCCGATCGCTGCTCCACCCCCTCTGCCGATCTGGGGAGGGCTGCAGACTACCACATGTTTCCTCCAATACATGTGGAGTTACCAGCCACTTCTTTTCACCTGACAGTGAGGAGTTTACCAGGGGGACGTAGCGTGTGGGAGGATCACACTATTCCCCCCAGTTCCCCCTTCCCCCCGTACAGGCACCCCCGACCAACCAGAGGAGGCGCTAGTGCAGCAACCAGGACACATATCCAAATCCAGCTTCCCACCTACAGACATGGCCAACTGTGTCTGTAGGGATGCCCAACCAAGCCGGAGGTAACATGGGGGATTCGAACCGGCGATCCCCGTATCGGCAGGCAACGGAATAGACCGCTATGCCACCCGAACGCCCAAGATTATTTTTGTTTTTTTGTTAAATTTTTTTGTTTAATTGTGCTTATATTTTATTACCGTCATTGAGGACCCCCTTGAAAACGAGACAGTCAGTTCAAGGGGTAAAGAATTTCCCAGTAAGACTGATAACAATCAAACAGCGGGATTTCAGACAGCTCTGGTCCTTTTAAAGCAGACTGAATAGAAATCCACCTTCTCGTTTTTAAGCAGCTGCCGGCGGATGGCGAAGTCTCTGCGGGCGCACAGGGCCTTGCAGCAGGGCCCCAGGTTCCTCAGTAGACCTGCTCTCTCCACGCGCCTGTTCAGGGCGGCCATGTTCAGGGCACCCAGGTCATGCTCAAACAGTTTGTCTGCATCTGGAAGCACAAAGAAGATGGTAGAGCTTAGACTTGTCTGAAAAGTGATTTACGCGAACACAGATGGGCCTGAGCATAGAGTTCTGAATGAATTTGAACAGCAGGCAGAGTAGAACTTCATTTTTCTGATTACCAAAACACAAAACACCTCAATCTTTTAACAGGCAACACAAGTGCATGGTTTGACTTTTGGGGGGGATCAAATTACAGTAATAAAAGCTGATCTCACTTCATACTTCATTTACAAGCATTGCCCTGGGAGCGAAATGACCATAATATCAACTAGGAAATAATGCAGGAAAAAAAACAAACATTTGTATGAAAAAGAATGAACTGGAAGCTAACTGGTGCAAAAGCTGTCATTCAAAGTTACCTCAGTGATGTAATGAATGTGAAAGGACGAATGATTGTCAGATTCATAGCCCAATCATTACAAGTTTTTTTTTGTTTTGTTTAGACAATTTTGGCATTTTCTGCCTTTATTAGATAGCCAGAGTAGAGAGACAGGAAAGACAGGGGAGAGAGAGGGGATGACATGCAGCAAAGTGCCCGGGCCGGATTCGAACCCAGGCCGCTGCGGTAAGGACTCAGCCTTATGTGGGACGTGCTCTACCATGTGAGCCACAATTTCAATGTTTTAATGGTCACGTCCATAATTGCACATGAAACTGGTTGTTGGTTTTGGTTGTTATGCAACTGTATTGTTTATAAGGGTGGGGATACCTGCAGTCAGTTTAGACTGATGAGGTCAACGTTGTATCCAGATGAACTGATTCAACCTTTGATTTTCTTACCTGGATTATTGAGCATGCATAAAGACAGTAAATGTTATCTGTATGAAGTCTGATAAAATAGTCGTCATTGCTTGGTCTACTGCCCCACAACAAATGCCTTTCCAGTTCAACCTGTTGTATCAAGACCTGAATAATTTAGGGCGGCACGGTGGCCCAGTGGTTAGCGTTGTTGCCTCACAGCAAGAAGGTCCTAGGTTTGAACCCTGGGGTTGCCCAACCTCTGGGGTCATCCCAGGTCATCCCCTGTGTGGAGTTTGCATATTCTCCCCATGTCTGCGTGGATTTCCTCCCACAGTCCAAAGACATGTAGGTCAGGTGAATCGGACCTATTCGGACATACTCACTTGTCCCTAACTGTGAACGTGTCTGCCCTGTGATGGACTGGTGGCCTGTCCAGGTTGTTTCCCCACCTTCCGCCCAATAAATGCTGGGATACACTCCAGCATCCTGCAAACCTAATTAGTATATGCGACTTGGAAAATGGATGGATGGATGCTTGGTCTACTTGCCTGATTAGGGTAATATTAACTAAACAGTGTGTTACACTGACTTGGTGCAAAATGAGGGCAGTAGCCTAGCCAGACTAAATTAGGCATATGTGTTCAATGAATTAATTTACAGAATGCATTTTTCTTGTAATAAATTTGCTGCTAGTTTTTTTTAAAAATCTCCCCCTTTTTTTCTCCGCAATTGTACTTGGCCAATTAACTCAACTCCCCCGAGCCATCCCGGCCACTGTTCCACTGCCTCTGCCGAGGACTGCAGACTATCACATGCTTCCTCTGATACACGTGGCGTCGCCAGCCGCTTCTTCTCACCTGACAATGAGGAGTTTCGCCAGGGGGACGTAGCGCATGGGAGGATCAAGCTATTCCCCCCAGCCCCCCCCCCGAACAGGCGCCCCGACCGACCAGAGGCGGTGCTAGTGCAGGGACCAGGACATATACCCACATCCGGCTTCCCACTCGCAGACACAGCCAATTGTGTCTGCATAACACGGGGATTTGAACCGTCGATCCCCATGTTGGTAGGCAACAAAATAGACCACCATGCCACTCAGATGCCCTTGTTGCTAGTTTTAATGACACATTTCTAATAAGTTATTTCAAGCCATGTTACAATGAGTTTCAACATATAATTTGAGAAGCAAGCTTATTTTCATGTATGACAGTTGTATATAGGTAAGATTTATATATTGGAGTATATATTTCAGCATCTATTTACAAAATTGTAAGCACAGAAATACTTGAGTTTCTATTGCACTGGTGCAATTTTTGTACTGATGTCTTACAATTGATGATTATGGCTTCTGGTACCCTAACTGGGCAAAGTGATCAAGTGATTTTTATCAGATTCCCAACTATTTAATTTGAGGGGGGGGTTAATTACTGTTAGTTGTGATTAGAGCTGGGTAACAAATCGATTTTATCAATTAATTAAAATGTATGGTTTAGGACGATGTTTAAAAATGAAGATTGATTTTCACTTTAACTTGGGTAATTACAGTACGGAACCGCCACTGCTTGCCAGCTTCCGTAGTTCATAGTAATGACTATCCAAACCCCAAATTTAAAAACCGAATACCTAACCTACTAGCAAATATCGGAATAGTCGGATCCAGCCCTAAAGAACATACAAACCCCAAACAGGGAGGACCTGGATCAGCATTTGAGCCCAGAAGCTCATTGCGAGGCGACAGTGCTCTGTTTCACTTGTTCAGTCAACCTCCACTCCCACAGGTATTTAGAAAAACATGGTTGTACCGTGTGTGACCACATTTTGTTTTTCATTCGACAATACACTGCAAACAAGAACTCATTTATGCTCAACGTTAAATATGTATATGTATATGGATGAAGCCTTCTGTCCATACTCTGCATTAATTTCATCTGTATTTCTGCACGTTTTCTGGGAGCTTGCGGATCCGTACGAACGGAGCAGTACCACCGGAAATACCACAGGAAATCGTGGGGGCAGTGTTACGCAGTGTAGTTAATAGCTCACGCGCGACCAGCCAGCAACATACAACTAAGAAGACGAAGAAATGGCAGAACTTTTTGAGGAAAGGCTGTGCGAGTTAGTATGTAGTTGCAAACATATTTATGATGTTACCTCGCCTGGGCACAGAGACAAACAACTGCTAAAGAACAGTTGGGAGGAGATTGGACGTGAATTGGGAGTGAGCTGGACGGCAGCGAAGGAGAAGCAGAGGTCTGTGTGGGACCGATTTGTTCGAGCCCACAACAAATCCATGAGCAAACGTGTGAATTTCGTGTGTATTTCCGGCAGCCTAGAAACCTTACCTCTGAACTCAGGAGTGAACTCTGAACTTAACTCTGAACTGCCCTCTAGTGGATGTATTGCTTAACAACCATGCCAACGTAAAACACAGATGGAAAGTATGTGGGCAGTGACATTTAGAACATTTGAAACGGACGTATCTATTTACGTACATAAAGGGAGCATAAATTAGCCTTAATGCTCTTTCAGTGAAATGTCAACAAAATCAAGTGCAAAAAATGATATCTGGGTAAAACAGAAATCTCATTTCCTGGCTTGAGAAAGCTGACCCTCTCACCTTTGGGGTCATCCAGTTCGGTCTTGCACACCTCCTTGACCTGCTCCAGCAGCTCGGGCCCTGCCAGCCGCTTGGAGACCCCCGCTCTGAGGAGCACGGCACCTGGCGTGAAGCGGAGAAGGGCTGCTCCTGCCGCCCGTGGCTCCTGCTTCTGCTTGGGCATCAAGCTGGACCAGTCCACATCGATCACGTCCAGAGGACCTGCCAGCATACACAGTGATTTAGTGTTAAAGTAGAACAACTGATGAATTTCAATCCAAGACATTTTAATCCACCAACTGCAAAAACTGTCAGCTATGTTTAAAAAAAAAACTAAACATTACAGGCACAAAGCAAATCAGATTAATGTTTCTATTTGCGTTGTGAGAAATCATGGCAACTATCAGGAAGAAATGTTTTAAAATGGATATGCAAATATTTTGGCATAAATCTGCAGTGTTTCATCTGACAATGAAAGGTTTTTCTGTTTAAAGAGAGCAGTACAGACAGCAATACTATAAATGACCTTTTCATTTAAAAATATTTATTGATGAAGCAGGAAAGTTCAGTTGAAAACTGATCAAAGAAGCTGTTGAAAAAAAAAAACACGATGGATTCATAAGACCCAGGATGTTAATGTATTTGTCAGCACCTGTAATCTTCTCTTCATCTTGCTGATCTTCTTTCTTCTGACTGTCAGCCAGTATTTCATCCAGTTCATCATCACTGATTGGTTCGTACTCCTCTCCACCTGACGCCACTGACTGGCTGTCATCTTCCTTCCCATCCTCTTCTCCTGTAACAATGCAAAAATAGCAACACGTTAAATCAAACTGACGTGTAGAAGGGCCTATGGAGACCTTGAAACTCCATCTTGACTTTAAATATAAGAACAACACACACGCTTTCATATGTATGAAAAACACAGCTTACACTACTGCCTTGAACTGAGTTCCTTCCTTGCATCTATTACAGGATAAAGGAAACAATCATGTTTTTCAACATTACCTCTCTATATACATGCTGTCACGATAAACACTCCATTATCAGCCATAATACTGAGTGGTCTTCTGTGTGGCCCTGAAATGCCATCAAATTTGTGCGGAGAGTTGTCTAGACACTTCTTGGTTTGCCTCTGCGTTCGGTGGTTTACATCAAAATGAAAATGAAAACAATGCCAGACAGCTATTGTCGCATTTACCATATAAAGACAGATTAATGATAGTCCACCAGGGACATCACTGGTGGACTGGTGACACCACCAGACACTTTTCTTCACAACAAACAAAAGATTGCTCATTATTATGGCTGCTAATGGGATGTTATCCCTATAACATGTTGAAAATCATGACTGTTT
The DNA here is from genome assembly GCF_029633865.1 of Lampris incognitus. Lineage (NCBI taxonomy): Eukaryota > Metazoa > Chordata > Actinopteri > Lampriformes > Lampridae > Lampris > Lampris incognitus. The sequence continues at coordinate 17,159,770 of NC_079231.1, forward strand.
TCTTTTAAGCAATGCCTCCTTTGTCTTTGGCCTTACCATCAATACTATCTGCCTTATCCAACTCCCGTTGATCTCCCATGGCATGGTGACTGTTGCTGGGCTTCTCAGGCTCCAAGCCGAAGGCTTCTCTGGGTAGCAGGGGTTCGTAGTCACTCCTCTCTTGCCTCATCATAATGTCCCCGCGCAGGTCTCCCCTTAGATCTCCCCTCAGATCTCCTCTCAAGTCGCCCCTCAGATCTCCTCTCACGTCGCTCCTGAGATCTCCTCTCACGTCGCCTCTCGGATCTCCTCTCACTTCGCCCCTCGGATCTCCTCTTACGTCGCCCCTCAGATCTCCTCTCACGTCGCTCCGCAGATCTCCTCTCACGTCGCCCCGCAGATCTCCTCTCACCTCGCCCCGCAGATCTCCTCTCACCTCGCCCCGCAGATCTCCTCTCACCTCGCCCCGTAGATCTCCTCTCACCTCACCCCGCAGATCTCTCACCTCACCCCGCAGATCTCTCACGTCACCCCTCAGATCTCCTCTCACATCGCTCCTCAGGTCCCCTCGGCCCTGAACGCGGGGCTCACTGTGGGGTGGCAGGTCAAGCATCATCATCCTCTCCCTCTCCCCGCGGTCAACTCTATCGATCCTGCTGTCCCTCTCTCTCTCTCTCTCTCTCTCCCGCTCGTGTTGCTGGATCAGCCCCTCTGGGAGCAGGCGTTCCCTGTCCCGCAGGTCCCGCTCCCTCAGGAGAGGTTCGCGGCCTGGCCGCATCAGCAGGGGTTCGCGGCCCCGTCCAACCCACTCTCTGGGCTCAGGCTCCCAGTCTCTCTGTGGTGGGGGTTGCTGGAGGAGGAGGGGCGGCTGCTGTGGCGGCTGCTGCTGCTGCTGCTGTTGAGGCCGGAGGTCCTTCCTTTCTCGCTCCCGGTCGAACACCTCCCTCTCTCTCTCGCGTTCCCGGCTGTCGTAGGAGCCAGCACGGGACCGTGAGCGTGCCTGGTGTTCCGAGTCTGGGGAGCTGCGCCTGGAACTGTGGCTGCGGGAGTCCTGTCGGTCTGCCGGAGGAATTACACGAGAGAGAATTTGAACAGTCAGAGTTTACAGCATCAGCGTTTCTAAAAACATACAAGACAAATACTGTCGTGGCAAACTGGTTCAAAATTATTTGTTGGGCCTTAATAGGTGAAAATAAATCAGCTCTTGAGGGGGTATGGTCAATTTGCTAACCAAGGGCCATGTGTACACATGTTGTCATTTCAACCAAACTCTGCACCAGGATCAGTTAGTACACCTTGGAACACAGGGAGTGCGTGACTAGTGAAACCTGGTGTAGCGTTTGGTTGGAACAAAATCCTCAATTGCATGTTTGCAAAGCTATGGGACATACTCATATTCCAGCAGTGTCTGCGTGTATGCGTCTACCTGACGAGGTACTGCGGCTAGGCTCTCCTCTCCGTAGCTGGTCGATCCGAGACTTCCTCTCTGTCCCTGGGGGATCGGCCACCACTGGCCTCTCCCTCTCTCTCTCCCGTTCCCTCTCCCTCTCTCTCTCTCGGTCCCTGTCACGGGAATTGGCACCCTGCAGTCGGCCCCGGCGGGATCTAGGGCCCTGGGGGTCGTCTCGGTGGGTCGATTCATTGGAGGGTGAGCGCAGGCGTCTAGACGATGTACGGCTCTGGTTGCTGCCTAGGCTACTGCTGCGTGGCTGTTCTGGGGGCGGCTTGCGGAGTAGCGGCTGGGACATGAGAGGCTGTGGGGGCAGAGTCTGGAGCAGCATGGGGGGCTCCTGCGGCAGGAGAGGGGCAATTGGCAGGGGGTTACCCCGCTCCCGGTCCCTGCAGCCCCTGGGACCACCTCCCCTCCTAAGTGGCTCAGCAGGAGTCCTCTCAGCAGGAGCTGGGGGCACTATGGTCATCTCCCCTCCTCCTCCTCGCTCCATGACCTCCTCATCTGACCAGTCACTGAAATTGGCATCCATCTTTGGCAGGGGCGAGGGCTCTGCATTGCCCCCAGTGGCCCGGTGGTCTGGCCTCATCGATGGTGGTGGCGTCCGGGGGCCACGTTTTCTCTTACCAGGGGGCTGATGGGTCAATGGCTCCTCCTCAGACACATCGGACTCTCCTCGAGACCGCTTCCTTTTCCGGTCTATTGCCTTCTTTTTGACTGCTTTGCGGGGAGAATGCAGGGGCAGTTGGCTGTCTGAGGGACCACTGGATGGAGGCTCTGGATTGAAACGGTCTACTCCTCCGACCAGGCTGCTGCCACTGATGGTCTCCTCCTCCTTGCGTCCCTTCTTCAGGCCCTTCCTCTGGGACTTGGTCTTCTTCTTTCCCTCCTCGTGGGACTGGGACCGAGTGGTGTCTCGGTCCTCACTGACAGAAGCTGGGGGTGGGGGAGGGGGACTGGGCTCTCGCTGGTCTCTGCCTCTGCTGCGCGAGTCGGGTTGGGCACTGTCGGAGAGGTGTTCTCCTCTTCGGTCTGATGTTCTGCCTCGCTCGCCTCGGGGCTCTGGGTCCTCATGGCGGCTCCGACCCTCCCGCTTGTCCCCTCCTCGGCGCTCTTCATCCTTCCAGCGGGAGGACTTCTCGTCAGATGGAGGAGCCCTGGGGGGAGAACGCAGCAGGGGCTCCTGGGGCCGCACCACCTGGCTCAGTAGACGATGTTTATCCCCACCTGTACACACACAGATCTTTGTCAGGATGGAGACAAGTAGTAGCACAACAACTGGATTTCTCAACAAAATCCCTAATGCATTAACAAGAGTTAATAGACATCTTAGTGTAGGAAACTAATTCCATACCATTCCCTTTGCTTCTACTTGATATCAGAGTGCTTCACTGTGGCCATTTTTGGACAATCGACTGTTGTCCCCACTTGCAAACATGTGGCTTAATTCAAGTGAAAGGAAGTCATTTGAAATCAGGCCAGCGAACTTATAAAAGATATTATGCATTTACTTAATCTAGATTTATAATAGCAAGTCAATAAAAAAAATTCTATCTTAATTACAAAGCTATTAATTTATTGGCCATTCCACAAGTAGCGCTGTACTGTACTGGATGGGTGAATTTTCTGATCAGAAGGATATGATCAATTTTAACCAAATCCTGCCCCCTGCGCAGTAACTTCAGTATAATAGTAACTTAAAAGTTACTGTTACTCGAAATTACGAGCATTGTGGGCAACAAGGAGAGACAATATGGGCGACAAGGAGAGACAAGAAGAGACAACAGTCAGCCTTGCTGACTGTTCATAAACCAGAACCAAGATATGTATGCCATACACCTAAAGTGTTACACCAAAGCCAAAAAATATTTCAAACATGAGAGCATTTCATTTCAAAGAGCGCTGCTATTCCCTTTAGGAGGTTCCTTTGCATTTCAAGAGTGGTGCATTTCCTATTATAATGGAGTGTGCCCCTTTAGAAAGGATGTCCCTACTGTCAAGTGGAGGCGGACACACTGGGCTGGGGAGGAGGGGCTGAGGGTGGAGCTTGGCCTGCCCTCGGCCAATCGGGCGCTCACTTTTCTCTTCTGCGCTGTTGTAACTGTCACTGTCTCCTGGGCTCAGGTCACGTGCCGCCCGTTTGGGTGAGGGTCGTGGGCTTGGACTGCTCTCTACCCTGTGCCTCTTACGACTGAGGGGAGGGGGATATGGGAAAGTTCACACAAACACACACACAAACACACATAATGATGTTCATACTGTTTGACAGAATTTTTCATCTTCAAGATATCATAGAAAAGGTGGCAAGCTAGACTGAACCCATTAGCTAGAAGATTAGCATTCTGTACTTCTCCTTATTAACAAAATGACAACCCACTGGGCGATAATAACTTAAATCAAGCATATGCATTGGAGATATTGATAACATGAAAGAACAACTTGTGTAGGCTAAGCACAATGCAAATGTTTATCTGTATAATTTGGACACTAATTTCAAACTTTTTAATGTTATAGGTTTAATTATAAGTAACCTGTCCACATAATGGAGCAGGAGCAGGAGCAGGCATTAGCTAATTAACCAGGCAAAGACAGATCCATACATATCAATCAGTTTGGATTAACTTATTCATAAAGAGTAGTTGGACTGAATACTACTAGTGTACTTTAATGACGTGTATGTGGTTTCAAAGTGTTGGCAACGCTACAGTGATGTGAGCCAAATATCAGACTAGTCTCTCTGACCAGGGTGTGGTCTACGCACCTGGACTTGCGTTCCTCGTGGGATTCTCGAATGGCGCGATCCTCCCTGGGGTCCTCTCTCCTCTCCCGCCTCTCGTCCCTCCCCTTTTCCCGCTCCTCCCATTCCCGCTGCCTCTCCCGCTCGCGCTGCTCCCGCTCTCTCTCCCTCTCCCGCTCACGCTCCTTGCGCTCCCTCTCCCTCTCCTCCCTCTCTCGCTCGCGCTCCTCTCGCTCACGCTCACGCTCGCGCTCCCTCTCCCGCTCCCTTTCCCTCTCTCGTTCTCGCTCCCTCTCCCTTGCCCGCTCCCTCTCGGCCTCCCTCTCCTTCTCCTTCTCCCGCTCCTTTTCCCGCTCCTTCTCCCGCTCTCTCTCCCTCTCTCGCTCCTTCTCCTTCTCTCTCTCCCGCTCCCGGTCTCTCTCCCTCTCCCGTTCCCGGTCGCGAGCCCGCTCCTCTCGTCTGTCCTCCCCTCTGTCTGCCCTGCGCTCCTCTCTCCTCTCCTCTCTCTCAGACTCCTCCCCTCTTCCCTGGTGTCGGCTTGGAGAGGACGGTCGTTGATCTAAGAAGACGAAAGAGGAAACACAAGTTAGTCAAATCTTTTTTTTTTCTCGAGAAAGCAGCCAAAGCCTGTGTTTCCCTGGTGGTGATTATTTAATCTTGCCTGTCCACTGCTTTTTGTCATTTTTGTTTTTTTTCCTAGTGTAGCCTAAAACAAATAAATCTTAAAAATACTACTCGCATACTTGTTAGAATACAGTAATGATGCTTAAATAGACAGGTCACCCCAAAATCAAAAATACACATATTTCCTCTTATCTGTTGTGCTATTTTTATACTGTTTTGGTGCGAGCTGAAGAGTTTTGGAGATGTCTGCCTTCTCTCGAATACAATGGAACTGGATTGCACTTGGCTTGTGTTTCTCAGAGCACCAAAAAATTTTTTTTTAAAACTCAACAGCAGTGTCCCTTTCCGGAAATCATGACCCGATTACTCAAGATAATCCACAAACCTTGTTGTGAGCAATTTCCTGTCGGAACTATTCTCAGACAGAACTACACACCTCACACCAAAACGATTTAGATGGATAAATAGCACTAGAGGTAAGAGGAAAAACATGTATCTTTGATTTTGGGGTGAACTGTCCTTTTATATTGGACCCAGTAGTCTGAACTAGAAAAAAATAAACCCGACTGAACTAGGACCCCCCCCCCCCCAAAAAAAAAAATCATTGTATCTGGCTTTGTGGATCGTTACCCCTTGGCTGTTTTTTTTTTCTTCTAATTTTCCCTCCTTTTCTCCCCAATTGTATCCGGCCAATTGTTGCCCAAGTGATGGGCAACAGATGAAATAGTTTCCCTATTAGATTACTTTGCACTGCTTGTGTGAGCTAGAACTTAACACACAGACTTTGAACCCCCCCCCCTTCTCCCTAATTGTATCCAGCAAATTACCCAAATTACTCCACTCTTCCGAGCCGTCCCGGTCGCTGCTCCACCGCCTCTGCGGTCCGGGGAGGGCTGCAGACTACCACATGCCTCCTCGATACATGTGGAGTCGCCAGCCGCTTCTTTTCACCTTACAGTGAGGAATTTTGCCAGCGGAACGTATCACATGGGAGGATCACACTATTCCCCCCAGTCCCCCCCCGAACAGGTGCCCTAACCGCCCAGAGGAAGTGCTAGTGTAGCGACCAGGACACATATCCACATCTGGCTTCCCACCTGCAGACACGGCTAATTGTGTCTGTAGGGACACCCGACCAAGCAATAACACGTCTGGAACTTCGACGCCCCGGTAACACGGGGATTTGAAATGGAGATCCCCGTGTTGGTAGGCAACAGAATAGTGTGCCACGTTACCCAGACGACCCACCCCTTGGCTGTTGAATAATTATAGGCAATATTCATTAAGAGGCATTAGGTGAATGCAATGCAATGTTGAAGCAAGCAAACAGAAAAAAAGGTAAAAGCATGATCATTTATGCGTGTGGGATTTGTTTATTTAATCCCATGGAATTAAATAAACAATCTAATACGAGGTGCTGTGGTCCAAAATGACCAGTTTCCCTAACACACACTGTCAGCCTTGATAGCTTGCAGTAACAGTGACTTCCTTTTGCCCACAGACCTCTCTCTCTGTTGTCCCTGCGATCCCGTTCGCTGTGCCCTCCCCTCCTGTCATAGGAGGCATCTCGGGCCTGCTCCCCTCTCCTGTCGGCCTCGTAACGGTCTCGTTCTGCAACGCGCTCTGAAGTCCTGTCCGACACACTGCGCTCAGCGCTCCTCTCCCGAACACTGCTGCTCCTCGACTCCCAGCTGTCATGACCACTCTCTAGTTGGGAGCCACGAGAGGTTCTGCTGGAGCCTGATAGAGAGGGGAAAAACAGATGAAGTGGAAAACATGCATAGGCTCTGTACAGTCACAGTATTTGTGGTCTTGCAAGTTGAAACTAGCAAACTACAAAACAATTTCAACACACAGAAAGAGCTAATGCTAGCCATAATCCATACACAGCTGTGAATTGTGTTCTATACTTCTGATATTTACATAATTTTTTTTTTAAATTGGTTGGTGTTGAATTTTAAAATAGATCTACACCTTAGCCTTATCAAGTGGAATGTGGTAGAAAATGTGTTAGAGCTGTCTACTGTGAAATTTATGGATTTTTTTCCTCCCTTTTTCTCCCCAATTTTACACTGCCAATTACTCCACTCTTCCGGGCTGTCCCAGTCGCTGCTCCACCCCCCGTCAATCCAGGGAGGGCTGCAGACTTCCACATGTCTCCTCCGATACATGTGGAGTCGTCAGCCGCTTCTTTCCACCTGACAGTGAGGAGTTTCGCCAGGAGGATGTAGCACGTGGGAGGATCACGCTACTCCCCCCAGTTCCCCTTCCCCTCCGAACAGGCGCCCCGACCGACCAGAGGAGGCGGTAGTGCACCGACCAGGACACATACCCACATCTGGCTTCCCACCCGCAGACAAGGCCAATTGTGTCTGTAGGGATGCCTGACCAAGCCGGAGCGGAGCTAACACAGGGGTTCGATCCGGCGATCCCTGTGTTGGTAGGCAGCGGAATAGACTGCCATGTTACCCGGACGTCCCTTCTGTGAAATTTGATAATGTACACCTATAAAAGAGCCAAGTGTGATGCCTTACTGACTAACCTGAATTTGCCTCTTGATTACCACAGGGCCGTGTGATAAACACACATGAGTGAAGGCAGGCAGGCAGGCAGGCAGCCACACAAGCACACACAAACCCACACACATACACATGGTGAAGAGAGTTCCTTGAATGAGTATCAATGATATTTAAAAATATAACTAGCAAATCATGGATAGAATCATCAGCAGAAGTAACAGAACAATCTGCTGTCTGTTCTTACCTTTCTCAGAGGTCTCGGCAGTGCGGCCCCGCCCTCGTCCATTCCTCTCTGCTCTGCTCTCCACCCTGTTCTCCCCTCTGCCTTCTCCTCTCCCCACTTCCTCTCGCCCATGAGCCCTTCCATAGCTTCTGTCCTCCTGGACCGTATCCTCCTTCCTGTGGGTTTCTGTCCTCTCCCTTTCCTTCTCTCGCTCCCTGTCTTTCTCCCGCTCCTTCTCCCGCTCCCGCTCGCGTTCCCTGTCACGGTCGCGACGCTCCAGGGAGTCTCGTCCAGAACGTGTGTCTGCCCGGCTCTCCCGGGAGTCCTTGTTAGGCTCCCTGTTGTCCCGGTGGTCCCGGGACTCTCGCGTCATGTCTCTTGCTCGCTCACGGTTGTCCCGCCGCTCACGTCCCTCCCGGGCCTCCCGTTCGTCCCGGGTGTCCCTTGACGAGGTCTGCTCGGTATCATAGTCCCGCTCATCCCGGCTGCTGTCCTTGTCTCTCCTACTGCGGCTCTCTGTTCCCAAGAGAGATTTGAGAGCTTCATGAATACAAGAACATTAAAAAAAAAAAACCAAAAAAACCCAAAACTGAATAATGATCAACAATGCTGGTCGATACAGAAATATTATCACAACTATCATAGGGAATTTTACACTTCATCAGTTATATCATATCTGCTTACAAATGCAAAAATACCATGTTTACGAATCCAATTGAGGTTTGACACACTGAACTGTTTGGTTATTTAAAGTATAATATCAAACCAAGCTAGTTTTCAAATAATATTCCCTCAATGTCTTGATGCATGCTCAATAATCCAGGTAAGGAAATCCCAGGAAGTTGAATCAGTTCATTTGGACACAACGTTTAGTGGGAGAAACCTTTCATCACTCATCTAAATGACGTCGTCAGTCTCAGCTGACTGCAGGTATCGTCATCCTTATAAAGAGCAGAGTTGCATAACGACCAAAACCAACAATCAGTTTCATATGCAAATTGCTGTCACCATTAATTAGAGTTACACTGGTCATGTGTACTATTCACAGAAGATTGGGGAATAGCTGCAATCACAGCATTGTAAGATGGCGACGGATGTAAAACAAAAAGAAGGTTGAATCAGTTCATCTGGACACGTTTATTGACAGATACGTTTCATCACTCATCTAAGTGACATCGTCAGTCTAAACTGACTGCAGGTATCCCCACCCTTATAAACAATACAGTACCATCAAGGTTCAGCGTTTTCGGTTTTTACCGATTTTCACCGAAAAATACCCAGATTTTTTTTAAAAGGAGCAGATCGGTTTAAACTGATTTTCACCCGCATGCTTTCATGGTGGTTTGCATTTAATGCATCTGAGTGAAACTATCGAACAATTTTCTAATTACTATTGATGAAGTGTTACTCCCAACGAAAATCTTCGTTACTCCCAACGAAAATCTTAGCATCTTCAACTTTGCCACCTCCAGCTCCGCTTTCTGTCTTTTCATCAGTGCCACCATCTCTAAACCATACAACATAGCTGGTCTCATTAACATCTTCAACTACCACACAGAGTCCTGCCATCTTCAGAAGTTCTCTGATGACTCTGCTATAGTCGGCTGCATCAACAAGAGCGAGGAGGCTTAGTACAGGGCTGTAGTGGGAAACTGTCACATGGTGTGAGTGGAACCATCTGCAGCTCAACGTGACTAAGACCAAGGAGCTGGTTGTTGATCTGAGGAGGGACATGACACCAGTGACCCCTGGTTCCATCCAGGGGCTCAGTGTGGACACTGTGGAATACTACAAGTTCCTGGGGGTGAATATAGAGAATAAACTGGACTGGGCTAAGACCATTGATGCCCTCTACAAGAAGGGACAGAGCTGTCTCTATTTTTTGAGGAGGCTGAGGTCCTTCAACATCTGCCAGACAATGCTTAGGATGTGGTATGAGTCTGTGGTGGCCAGTGCTTTCTTGTTTGCTGTTGTGTGTTGGGGCAGCAGGTTGAGGGTAGCGGATGCAAACAAGCTAGATAAACTGATCCGCAAGGCCTGCGACATTGTGGGGGTGGAGTTGGACTCTCTGGTGGCGGTTTCTGAGAGGAGGATGCTGCTAAAGTTATGTGCCATTGTGGGAGTGCAGGAATGAGGAGACGGAGAGATCGAGTCGAGTCAATTCCGTTTACTCGCCACACAAAACAACACCGATACAGCACAATCTCTCGTGGCAACCAGCTAACCGCTAGGCAGCTGAAAACATGGCTCCACTTCCTGGAAAACTCTAAGCAGTGCCTACGTCAGCACTCTGAACGTCTGCCTTAAAGGAGCAGCAGCCCCTGGTGAATCTATCGTCAATTGTGTATCACCACACCATCATGGACAATGTCTGCCATTCACTCCATGACATGCTGGTCAGGCACAGGAGTACTTTTAGTGATAGACACATTCTGCTGAAATGCATTATAGAGCACCACAGGTGGTCTCGCCTGCCTGTGGCCATCAAACTTCACAACTCATCACTCAGAGTGTCAGACACTGAGTCAATAGTCATTAGATTGGCGCTTCAACTTATTTTACCCTGTCGGGTGTTTGTTTGTGCTGTTTGTTTCATGCTGCAGTAATACAGTATAGATAGGGTGTTATATGCTGGAACATTGTGCACATACACTACCGTTCAAAAGTTTGGGATCACCCAAACAATTTTGTGTTTTCCATGAAAAGTCACACTTATTCACCACCATATGTTGTGAAATGAATAGAAAATAGAGTCAAGACATTGACAAGGTTAGAAATAATGATTTGTATTTGAAATAAGATTTTTTTACATCAAACTTTGCTTTCGTCAAAGAATCCTCCATTTGCAGCAATTACAGCATTGCAGACCTTTGGCATTCTAGCTGTTAATTTGTTGAGGTAATCTGGAGAAATTGCACCCCACGCTTCCAGAAGCAGCTCCCACAAGTTGGATTGGTTGGATGGGCACTTCTTTGAGCAGATTGAGTTTCTGGAGCATCACATTTGTGGGGTCAATTAAACGCTCAAAATGGCCAGAAAAAGATAACTTTCATCTGAAACTCGACAGTCTATTCTTGTTCTTAGAAATGAAGGCTATTCCATGCGAGAAATTGCTAAGAAATTGAAGATTTCCTACACCGGTGTGTACTACTCCCTTCAGAGGACAGCACAAACAGGCTCTAACCAGAGTAGAAAAAGAAGTGGGAGGCCGCGTTGCACAACTGAGCAAGAAGATAAGTACATTAGAGTCTCTAGTTTGAGAAACAGACGCCTCACAGGTCCCCAACTGGCATCTTCATTAAATAGTACCTGTTAGAGCCTGTTTGTGCTGTCCTCTGAAGGGAGTAGTACACACCGGTGTAGGAAATCTTCAATTTCTTAGCAATTTCTCGCATGGAATAGCCTTCATTTCTAAGAACAAGAATAGACTGTCGAGTTTCAGATGAAAGTTCTCTTTTTCTGGCCATTTTGAGCGTTTAATTGACCCCACCAATGTGATGCTCCAGAAACTCAATCTGCTCAAAGAAGTGCCCATCCAACCAATCCAACTTGTGGGAGCTGCTTCTGGAAGCGTGGGGTGCAATTTCTCCAGATTACCTCAACAAATTAACAGCTAGAATGCCAAAGGTCTGCAATGCTGTAATTGCTGCAAATGGAGGATTCTTTGACGAAAGCAAAGTTTGATGTAAAAAAAATCTTATTTCAAATACAAATCATTATTTCTAACCTTGTCAATGTCTTGACTCTATTTTCTATTCATTTCACAACATATGGTGGTGAATAAGTGTGACTTTTCATGGAAAACACGAAATTGTTTGGGTGATCCCAAACTTTTGAACGGTAGTGTATGTTTAGATGTTTTATTCTTATTTCTATTGTCTCCCTGGGGACAAATAAAACCTACTTGACTTGATTTCTTATTTTATTTTCTATTTCTACTTTTTTTTTCTTATTTCTATTCATTTCTAATTTCTTGTTATCTTGTATCTTGTTAGTTTTTCTTTACTAGAGCATGAGCAATAGGACCCAATTTCCCCTCAGGGATGAATAAAGTATTTCTTATTCGATATTGTAAGCCTTCCCTTTCACTCTTACTGGTACTCTTCTGTCGCAAATCACTCCTGACACTCTCCTCCACCCACTCCACCCTGCCCGCACTCTTCTTCACCTTTCTTCCGCACTCCCTGTTACTTTGGACATTTGACCCACTATTGATTAAGTGTGTATTGCTGGTACATATCACTATAGATTTATCCCCCAGGCCTATTGTGTATTATATGACAATATCCAAATTTGATCCTGATACCATTAAAAAATTATAAACAGTAATTTTGAATTATTGTCCAATCCTACTGGTCAAGTTTATGCATTAATTGAGTTATCTACAAGCTTTAGAAGGAAGGGAACTTAAAACTGGTAACTTATTAATTTCAACTTGTTTACTTGTCAGCAACAATGACTTTAGTAATAATTAGCAAATGGCAAACAGGGTTTCTCCAAACACAGCAGAACAGTACCGTCTCGGCGTTCGTGTCTGCGTTCCTGGACTGGCGGACTCCTCTCCCGCTCACTGCGGCTCCGGGAGTGTTGTCGGCTAGGGCTGGATCGCTCGGATCGGCGGTGGGGCGAAGAAGCGGGTGGTGACCGGGAGCGTCTGGAGCTCAGGGGGGGAGAGCCTGCAGCTAGGGCAGGAGGCTCACGGTGGTAGGCAGGGGAGGGGGAGCGGCGTCGGCGAGGGGAAGGAGAATGCCTCTGGGCAGAGGAACCGGAGTGAGAGGACGGGGAGTGGTGGCGGGGCGAGGTAGGTGTTCGCTGGTGATGTGGAGGAGTGGCAGACCTGCGGTAACAAAATGAGTTTTTTTTTTTTTTTATGGGTTGGTGCCACATCAACTAAGCCCTTCCAACACAGATACCCTGGTAAAACAATGCTCCTTCCATGAATATTAACATTCCTGAATGAAGGAGGAAGTGTTAAAATCAGAGACATGAATTAGAGATCAGTAATAGATCAATATCGTGATATGAGACAAGATATGTCTGGGACGTTGGTTATTGTATTATCATGAAATAACTTACATGATGTCATTCCCTGACCTTAAAGGCTGCATTACGGTAGAGTAATACAGTTTTCTGAACTTATTGCATTACTTTGACTGAGAGAAATAGACAATGAATGCCCCTACCTGCTTGATCACCATATCCACATTACTAATAGTCATTGCTCAAAATTTTTTGGGGTAAATATCTTATGAACACACCAACAGTCATCCCTAAAATACTGTAACATTATCAGTAGAGGAATTCAGTCAAAAATATTGTGATATTTCATTTGGTGAATATTGTCCAGTCCTTGCATGACCTTCAACATGCTGATGCTTGCAATGAAATTTAAAATTATGGCAGACTGGAGCAAATATTTCTTTTGACCCCAAACCCCTTCCATAACTCCAAAATCAAGGCGAGCAGAAACATTTAGAAACTTCTAGACAGATCCCCACGTAAACAGCAAAACTGTGGTGATGAATTTGCCTACCATTGTAGCTATAATGATCTAAAAGTTTACCTGAACAAGTGATTTGAGCATTGATAAAAAATGATGCAATTTTCATCAAGCTATGCTCACAGACTCTGTATGTAAATGTGGGTTTATACACAGAAAAAAAATGGACTGGAGGCTAGACTGACACCAAAATGAATTCCTATTTTACAGCCTGCTACATCAGTTTCCTTCAACCAGCAATCTGATCAAACATCTACGGTGGGGCATTCTTGCTCACAAGCATGATCAACACATGGTTTCAGACTGTGCTGACCTGCGGGGAGGTGACGCTGGTGGCTGGGCCTTGTGAGAGGCTTTGGGAGATAGAGATTTTTTCCTTACAGGAGGCGACAGGTCCCTGGAAGGAGACGACACGCTACCGGAACGCTCCTCTGACGTCAGTGAACGTTTCGCCTTGTGGGAGCTGTCAGAACGTTCCCTGCAGAGAGACCAAGATCACGGTTTTGAACATTACATATGTTATGAAGCTTTTCATATATTTGCCATTAAAAAACATTTTATTTATATGATGGGGCTATTACCCCTGCTACAACACACAATAAAGTCTTAAACAGTTATTCATAATGGTCAAATAAATTATGCATATGCAACTATACACAATCATTGTACCGTGCTAAGCAGCTGTGCTCTACCACATGAAGTAATTCTTCAGAATAATTCACAATACTGAGAATAACAGTAGATAATTTGCCAATTTATATTTGCTAAACAATTTCATATGATTGCACTGGGGAGCACGGAGGGAAAATGAGTCAGTCTGCAATATACCTGCGCTTCTCCTTCTTCTCTTTGTGTTTTTCTCCATCCCGCCCGCGATCCTTTCCCTCCTTGGGCTTCTCCTCAGTCTTCTCCTTGTTCTTGTGTTTGCCTTTGTGCTTCTTTCCCAACACAGGAGCCTCCACAGGGGCTGGGGGAGGGGGGCTGGGGGTGCGAGGGCCTTTCTTTTTATTGTGGCTCCCTTTTGAGGACCTGAAGGGGACAAGAACACTATTCAGAAAAAAGTTCTCAGTATTTCACCTATTAATTGCTCCTAAAGGTTTCAGTTACAGAGTTCCATATTTTTCTCCTACATCCTTAATTTCAGTTCTGGTATTTTTTCCCCCCAATTTCCCCCTTTTTCTCCCCAATTGTATCTGGCCAATTAGCCTGCTCTTTTGAGCCGTCCCGGTTGCTGCTCCATCCCTCTGCCGATCCCGGAGGCACCCCGACCAACCAGAGGAGATGCTAGGTGCTAGTGCAGTGACCAGGACAAATACCCACATCCGACTTCCCACCCACAGACACGGCCAATTGTGTCTGTAGAGATGCCCAACCAAGCTGGAGGTAACACAGGGATACAAACCGCCGACCCCCGTATTGGTAGGCGCCTTCAGTTCTGGTATTTAATCAAAAAGTATTCTGACACTGATTGGTCTGTGTTTGTATTTTTGAAAAAGACATTCTATTCATATGTGAAAAAGCAGGAAGTTGTTTAGATAACAATCAAAACAGACTCCTACCTGGCAGAGTCTGAAACAGGGGAGGCTATCACTAACTTCTTCTCCTTCTTCCCAGAGCCTGAGGCTTTGGTTCCAGTTTTGTGTTTGGGAGATCCGGCGGACTTCCTGGATGAGGGTGAACCTTTTGAGCTTGATCGCTCAGGGGAGAGCTGAGGAGACGATGAGAGAGCAAATGCAATATTCAAAATTGTAGTCCCTTGAAGAAATGTGTTGGTGCAATGGACAGGCCACAGAGGTAGAAGTGGCAGACCCATAGATAGCCAGAACCAACACAGCAGTGTATTCCAGCTGTGAGATGGCGACTTGAGTCAGGCTTTTATTACACCACCAGTGCCCACAAATACTGCCATGACACCACTGCGAAAAGCACAGAGGTGACACTGTAACTTTGGCTTCTTTGATGAAAATCACACATGACAAACTCCAGTCGTGTTGTATATTATTTAAGAGTTACAACGTTCATGAGCAGAAGTTGGTTTTGTAAATGCATTTCCTTTTAATGTAAATGTTAGAGAAACAGTAAAAGACCAATCAAAGAAGGCTGAATCAGTTCATCTGGACACAACGTTTATTTTTTGATTTCCCCCCCCAATTGTACCTGGCAAACACCCTGCTCTCTGAGCCGTCCCGGTCGCTGCTCCACCCCCTCTGCCTACCCGGGGAGGGCTGCAGACTACCACATGCCTCCTCCGATACATGTGGAGTTGCCAGCTGCTTCTTTTCACCTGACAATGAGGAGTTTCACCAGGGGGACGTAGCGCGTGGGAGGATCACGCTATTCCCCTGATTTCCCCTCCCTCCTGAACAGGCACCCCGACTGACCAGAGGAGGCACCAGTGCAGCAACCAGGACACATGCCCAAATCTGGCTTCCCACCCGCAGACACGGCCAATTGGGACGCCCGACCAAGCCAGAGGTAACACAGGTATTCGATCCGGCGATTCCCGTATTGGTACGCCCCCTGGACACAACGTTTATTGACAGATACATTTCATCATTCATCAAGTGACCTATTCAGTCTAAACTGACTGCAGGTATCCCCACCCCTTATAAACAATATATTTGCATAACGACCGAAATCAATGACCAGTTTCATATGCAAATATGAAACTAGAGTTTCAATGGCCATATGTACTATTCAGAGGATTTGGGAATGTGTGCAATCATAGCATTGTAAGATGGCGACAGATGTATGTTATTACACGGTTTATAAGGGGGTTTATAAGGGTGTGGATACTTGCAGTCAGTTGAGACTGAAGCAGTCACTCACATGAGTTATGAAACGTTTCTCTCTCAATAAACATTGTGTCCTGACGAACTGATTCAACTTTCTCTGAGTAAAAGACCTACCTTGGTCGTTTTCTCTCAATAAACGTTGCGTCCAGATGAACTGGTTCAACTTTATGTGAAGCATACTTTCTTTCAAGTCAAATTCTCTCTTTGTCCTCTCAATTGCAGGTAGAGCTGAACGATCCAAAACACAGCCACATTTACCTTCAAGGCGCTGCTGGTTCGTGTTTTGGCGGGCGCCTCCTCCTTCTTGATGACAATCTCCTCCCTCTTCTCCATGTTCTCTTGTTCCAGCTTCATCAGCTCCCGCTGAATCTTTTGACGTTTCATCTCTAGGGATAGTTCGTAGTCGTAGTCTCCGATGTCAGAGTCTGAAAGCCATTCGACAAACAGGGATGCTTAAAAGCATATAGGTATTTAAACATTGAGAAATGTTTCATCACCCATCTAAGTGACCTCTTCCATCTAAACTGACTGCAGATATCCCCACCCTTACAAACAGCACAGTTGCATAACGACCGAAACCAATGTCCAGTTTCATATGCAAATATGAGCATGACCATTAACTAGAATTTCAATGGCTGTGTGTACTGTGTACTATTCACAGAATGTTTGCAAGCACAACATTGTAAAATGGTGACAAATGTACTCTTAGGGCCACCCCTCAGTTCAGGGATGGTCGTTCCCTCTACACATAGATGGCCTCTCTGACTCCCCATTCGCCAGTCACTTACCAGTCATTTAAGTCACTTAGATGAGTGATTAAACATTTCTCATTTAACTTTCTGTGATTTCCTTACCTGGATTATTGAGCATGCGTAAAGACATTTATTTTAATGTATACATGCCCACGGTACGAAAAAGAAAAGTGTTAAGAGAACCTTCACGATTGGCTTCCCACTCTGTGGGTTCCTCCTCGCTGGCAGGAGTACGTTCCTTTGTTATCTTTATATCCTCTTTCTCCCTGTGTCGGCCTCTAGAGGAGTCTCTCCGCTGTAGCATAAATGTAAGCGCGCACGCGCGCACACGCACACGCACACGCACACACACACACACACACATGCAATGTTAAAATTATGAAAACAAAGAACGCAATACATACAGTCATTGTCTGTGAGAATGATAAACCAAAAGGATTCTGGGACGGAATTTTGCCTCTTGTCACTGAGCATATGACAGGGGTGCCCAACTCCAGGCCTTGAGGGCTGCAGTGTCTGCAGGTATTTGTTCCAACCATGCACTACACCACCTGATTTAACTAATTAGCTCACCTCTTGGAACAAGGAGGGAAAGGAATTAGTTAAATCAGGTGGTGTAGTGCATGGTTGCAACAAATACCTGCAGACACTGCGGCCCTCGAGGCCTGGAGTTGGGCACCCCTGGTGTATGATATCTGCCGGTTATAAAAGATGTCTGTTAAAAGATGTCTTTTAGGGACCCTATCATCCGAACCAGAGACCAATGAACTTACTCTAACAGTGGGGGACGTCGGCTCTTCAAGATCTCGCTTCACGTTTTCTGAGTCAGCATCCTGTCTCTTATTCTTCATCCTCTCCCGCAGATCACCAGTGGGCCTCTCTGCTGACCTGTTTCACAAAACACACACACACACACACACAAGATTTCAATAGTGAGTAATTAATTAAGATGCTATAGAGCAGTCATCTTATCAGAAAAAAGGCAGCGAAAAAATAAAACCCAGAACTTATTAGAAACAAATAGAAATAACCTACTTGTGAAAATATTAATCCGGTAACAACATGCATCTCCATCCATTATCTTAACCACTTATCCTGCTCTCAGGGTTGTGGGGATTGCTGGAGCCTATTCCAGCAGTCACTGGGCAGCAGGCGGGGAGACACCCTGGACAGGCCGCCACGCCATCACAGGGCTGACACTGACACACACACACACACACACACACACTTTCATTCCTACGGACAATTTAGTACGGCCAATTCACCTGACCTACAAGTCTTTGGACTGTGGGAGGAAACTGGAGCCCCCGGAGGAAACCCACGCAGACATGGGGAGAACATGCAAACCCCACACAGAGGACGACCCGGGATGACCCACCAAGGTTGGACTACCCCGGGGCTCGAACCCAGGACCTTCTTGCTGTGAGGCCACCACACTAACCATTGCGCCACCATGCCGCGTATCTCTATCCCATAGAATATAAATGGCAAATCTCAAAGGCCAACTCACCGACTAAAACTAAATCCTTTTCCTCGTGGCTGAGTTCCATGTGTATAGCGACAAGTGTTGCCGTAACTGCAATTACCAGTCTTCAGCCAATTTCTACAGTGACTCTGTAAGAGAAAAAAAATTCTACTTGATGCGATGAAGTGAGATCATTATAACAAATAAGATCATTAAAGCAGTAGAAATGAGGTACAAAGTACTTGCATTTACACAGAAAACACCAAATAAATCTTACTGACATACAAAATAGATACAAAATAAAAAAGTTGAATCAGTTCATCTGGACACATTTACTGACAGAAACATTTCATCACTCATCTAATGCCCCTTTTCCACTACATGGTACCGGCTCAACTCGACTTGACTTTTTCGTTTTCCATTACTTGAAAGTACTGGCATTTTGGTAACTGTTACCACGTTTCTGGTACCACCTTTGTCGAGGTTCCAAAAAAACTGGAGTGGGTACCAAAATCAAGGCAGAGCAGCTACACTGAGGGGGTACTATTACGGTAATGGAAAACAACACTCTACGAGTTGAGTAGAGTCGGTACCATGTAGTAGAAAAGGGGCATAAGTGACCTCTTCAGTCTAAACTGACTGCAGGTATCCCCACCCTTATAAACAATATAGTTGCATAACAACCCAAACCAAAGATCAGTTTCATATGCAAAAAGATGTGACCATTAACTAGAGTTTCAATGGCCATCTGTACGTTTGACAGAGGATTTGGGAATGTTTGCAATCACAGTGTTGTAAAATGGTGACAAATGTTCTCTTAGCCACCCCCTTGGTTCAGGGATGGTCGCATTGAAGTCCCCCAGCAGAACTATAAAGTCCCGAGGCGGAGCCCTATCCAGGACACCGCCCAGAGACTCCAAGAAGGCTGGATACTCCAAACTGCTATTCGGTGCATAAGCACACACAACAGTCAGAGCCTTTCCCCCAGCGACTCGCAGTCGTATAGAGGCAACCCTCTCATTCCCCGGGGAGAACTCCAACACGGCGGCGCTCAACCGGGGACTTGTGAGTATCCCCACACCCGCCCGGCACCTGTCACCTTGGCCAACTCTGGAAAAGTAATAAGTCCAGCCCTCTCCAGGTGTTTGGTACAAGAGCCCATGCTATGTGTGGAGGTGAGTCCAACTATATCTAGTTGGTATCGCGCCACCTCCCGCACCAGCTCAGGCTCTTTCCCTGCCAGAGAGGTGACATTCCACGTCCCAAGGACCAATCTGCGATGCCAGAAGTCAGCACACCCCGGTCCCCACCTTTGCCTACCGCCCGGCCTGCATTGCACCCTACCCCAATGCTCATCCCCGTGTGTGGTGGGTCCACGGGTTGGTGGCTCCATGTTGTTTTTTCGGGCTGAGCCTGACCGGGCCCCATGGGCCAAGGCCCAGCCACCAGACGCTCACCAGTAAGCTCCCCTCCCAGGTCTGGCTCCAGGAGGGGGCCCCGGTTTCCCTTTTCTGGGCGAGGTGCTGTAACTCTGCTGGTGTAAATTAACTGGGTTTTTTGGGAATTGCTCTTAGTCTGGCCCCTCCCGTGGGACCAATTTGCCTTGCGAGACCCTACCAGGGGCTATGGCCCCGACAACACAGCTCCCAGGATCCCCAGGACACACAAACTCCTCCACCACGTTAAGGTGACGATTCTCGGAAAAGAAGAAATGGTCCAATGAGTCAAAACTGGAGCTCCAGGCCTGCCTCGAGTGCAGTGACTGGAGTGTTTTTGAGGCTGGATCTACAGACCTGGATGAACTTACTGACACTGTGACATCTTACATCAGCTTTTGTGAGGACACGTGTGTCCCCATCAAAACCTTCTGAACCTTTAACAACAATAAGCCCTGGTTCACAGCAAAACTTAGGCAGCGTCGTCAGGCCAAAGAGGAAGCCTACAGGAGTGGAGACAGGATCCGGTATACCAAAGCCAGGAGTGGCAAAAAGATGCTACTCTGAAAATTTGAATAACAGGTTTTCTGCCAATGACCCATCATCAAGTCTGGAGTGGTTTGAAAGACATTACCAATTACAGCAGACCACCCCCCCCCCCCACACACACACACACTGCAGGGAACTATCTGGGTTTTACTGCACGTCTCAGCCTCTCCAGCCACAATACACAACCAACTGCACTCCCTGCCAGCCACTATCCCCTCCTCACTGTCCCCCACCCACACTCAGGACCTGTGTTGAGGACATGCGCCAGCTCTTCCAGAGACAGAAGACCAGGAAGGCACCAGGCCCAGATGGTGTGTCACCCTCCTGTATTGAAGTCTGTGCTGACCAGCTGGCCCGCATTTTCACACTGATCTTCAACAGATCACTGGAGCTGTGTGAAGTCTCCTCCTACTTCAAGAGCTCCACTATCATTCCAGTCCCCAAGAATCCCCATATCACAAGATTATATGACCGTAGGCCCATTGCCCCAACGTCTGTGGTCATGAAATCCTTTGAGAGACTGGTGTTGGCCGACCGGTAGGAAATCATAGGCCTCCTGCCCGACCCCCTGCAGTTTGCCTACCAAGCAAACAGGTCAGTGAATGATGCAGTCAACATGGGATTGCACTACATCTTCCAACACCTCTACCCCCCAGGGACATACACAAGGGTCCTGTGTGTGGACTTCAGCTCAGCGTTCAACATCATCATCCCAGATATCCTCCACTCCAAACTTACCCGGCTCGCTGTACCAGCCCCCATCTGCCAGTGGATTAAAAGTATCCTGACAGACAGCAGGGGGGCAAAGTCCCATCCAGCTTCCAGACAATCAGCACTGTTGCCCCCCAGGGATGTATGCTCTCTCCTCTACACAAATAACTGCACCTTAGGTGACTCGTCTGTTAAACTCCTGAAGTTTGTGGATGACACACAACCATCATTGGCCTTATCAGAATCAGAAACACTTTGTCATTTAATTTCATGCACTTGCGCACATGAAATGAAACAAAACATCATTATCCGGGATGCTGGCAAGTCTGCATATAGACTAGAGGTTGATCAGCTGGCCCTCTGGTGCGGCCATAACAACCTGGAGCTGAACATGCTCAAAACAGTGTAGATGATAGTGGACTTCAGGAGGTGACCCCAACAACGGTACCCCTCACCATACTCAACAGCATGGTGTCTGCAGTGAAAACCTACAATTTCTGGGTTCCACAATCTCCCGGGACCTAAGGTGGGCATCCAACATAGACACAATTATCAAAAAGGCCCAGCAGAGGATGTACTTTCTCCGCCAGCTCAAGAAATTCAACCTGCTTCAGGAACTGTTGTTTTCAGTTCTACACCGCAATAATTACATTACATTACACTCATTTAGCCGACGCTTTTATCCTAAGCGACTTACAATAAGTGCATTTAACGTAGGAAATCAGGAGAACTACTAGTCATCAGAGGTCATAAGTGCATCTTCTCTCTAAACAAGCATCTAAGAGCAAAACCAGTGCTAAAGTAAAAATGCGAGAAAGAGATTTTTTTTTTAAATGAGTGAATACAATGAGTGCTATTAGCAAGTAACAGGGTAGTAGTTCTTGAGGAGGTGCGTTTTCAACCTGCGCCGAAAGATGGGCAGCGACTCCGCTGTCCTGACATCAGTGGGGAGTTCATTCCACCACTGTGGGGCCAGGACAGAAAAGAGCCGTGACCAGGTCTTTCGGCAGCAGGAGCCTCTGAGCGATGAGGCGACCAACAATCCAGTCTGTCCTCTGTACATCCATCACTGTCTGGTTTGATTCGGCCACCAAACAGGACAGGGACAAACCACAACGGACAGCTAGGTCTGCAGAAAAAATCATTGGTGCCAACCTGCCCTCCATTCAGGACTTATACACCTCCAGACTCAAGAAATGGGCAGAAAATCACTGCAGACCCATCGCACCCTGGTCACAACCTGTTCCAACTCCTCCCCTCTGGCAAGCGCCACAGAGCACTGTTCCCCAAAACAACCAGATATAAAAACAGTTTCTTTCTG
Organism: Lampris incognitus; assembly: GCF_029633865.1. NCBI lineage: Eukaryota > Metazoa > Chordata > Actinopteri > Lampriformes > Lampridae > Lampris > Lampris incognitus. The sequence continues at coordinate 17,181,831 of NC_079231.1, forward strand.
CGGGCTGTCATTCAAATGAACACTTAAAACTATCAAATAAATCCAATCATTTTGTATATACTATACTGTACTGTAATGTACATTGTACGTATACTGGTACGCTCTGTCATGTCCATCTGCCTCAGGCATGTGTACAAGTAAGCTGCTAACATCTATTTCAGCATCTCTGTTATATTCTCTGCACCATTGCACTTTGTGTTGTTGTGTTGTTATTCTATGTTAAGTACACTGAGAGAGCCATGAAACCGGAGTCAAATTCCATGTACGTGCAAACCTACATGGCCAATAAATATGATTCTGATGACTGTGCTCTAATATGCCCATTCACTTAGCCCTACCGAGTACTTATTTTAAATCCATTACTGCTTGTCTACTCTATCAACTCAGTACCTATTGCATGCCTGCCCATCCTGGAATAGGGATTCTTTCTCTGTTGCTCTCACTGAGGTTTCTTCCATTTGTTTTCTTGACAACGTTTTTGGCTGTTTTCTTCCCCATCCGAATCAAGGGTCTAAAGATGGGGGGTGTTGTACATTGTACATAATGTAATTGTGATTATAAAGCCCTCCATGTCTAAAATGTGATATAGGGCTAGACAAGTAAATTTGACTTGACTGCGACCTTGGTCAAGGCCTTTCTAAGTATTTTCTGGGCCAAGAAAGATGCTTGTAATGATTCTAACTGTGCATTTGAGCTCTTGGAAAGTAACACTGACCGATACACTTACGTCAGCAGCAGCATTACTCCCAGTGCTGGGACCGAGTCTTTCGAACACACTTGGCCGGCGAGAGGCGGCAGTGGGGTTACTGGTGCTACTGGTGGTGGTGGTGGTTGTGCTGCCGTCAGATATGGTTTTAGAATTCTCCACTGTTACCTTCCGCCTGATCTTGGACATTCTGCAGGACTTTAAATAATAAGGAATTAGATTACCTGGATCTGTATGTTCTTGTTTCATCATGAGCAATTATACTGAAGATACGATAATTCTCACAGAAAATTGAATCAGTTCATCGGAACACGTTTATTGAGCGAAACGTTTCATCGATCATCTAAGTGACCTCTTCAGTCTCAACTGACCGCAGGTGTCCCAACCCCACATGAACAATACAGTGCACAACGACTAAAAACAACGATCGGTTTCATATGCACGTTACCGTAACCATTAACTAGTTACAATGGCCATGTGTACTATTCACGGAGGATTGAGGAATAGTTGCAATCACAGCACTGTAAGATGGTGACAGATGTACTCTTAGCCCCCCCCCCCCCCGGTTCAAGGATGGTCGTTCCTTCTTCACATAGACGACCTCTTTGACTCCCTGTTCAAACTAGCCTTCCTCCCCATCAACAATGCTGTGATTGCAACAATTCCCCAACCCTCTGTGGCGAATACACGTCCACTGTAACTCTAGTTAATGGTTATGGTAATATGCATATGAAACCGATGACGGTGGGGATACCTGCAGTTAGTTGAGACTGAAGCGGTCACTTAGATGAGTGATAAAACGTTTCTGTCAAGAAACGTCGTGTCCACATGAACTGACTCAACTTTGTGATTTCTTTACCCGGATCACTGAGCACACATAAAGCCATACCATAACTCTATTTATTTTAAAAGGCAGACATGGAAGTTATTATACAAGACATGAGTTACTCTAAACTTCAGATGCAGCCACAGATTCCGTACATCCCCATCACATCGCACCCATCGTTATTGAAGTTTGTAAAAGTAAATGCATATCGATGCGTAATAACATATTTCAGTGCCTACTCCCTCCCATTTGCCGAGAGTAGGCGCAGTTTCAGACGAGCGTGTCCTTTAACGGATGGATCTTTGCCGTATTCTTTTATCGCCTTGGCATACTTTCGCCGACGCGACACTTTCAAATCGTCCAGTTTAGCTCATAGAAAACTGCCTGGGTTAGGTTTGAAGGGACCAAGCCGACTGCATGCACACTTCTCCCGGGCACATGGGTTGTTTCAAAGCCACCACATGCAAATAACACGATCTAGTGTCCGACCTGCGCTGCAACTGTTGACTTTCGCTTGTACCGAGCTTGCAATAGGCAGCACTGCAGCCTCGCGTAGGCAGGCTAACGACAACTGACGTTAACACCGGTGCATACTTATAAGCAACGGCTAGCCCGACGAAGAGAGACGAGACTCGTAACAAAGCGTACGCTCTTCTCGTATCGCAGTCGGGTGGAGACTAGCCGTCTCGCACATTGAGACTTAACATATCCGACATTTGCCCGCAAAACAAAGAAAGCGGTCGCGCACAGGCGACAGCTAGCATTTAGCATTTAGCAGAGAGCTAGCTTAACGACTGCGCTGTCTTGAAAGCGCGGCCTACAATTCCCCCTCCGGGAGAAGGAAACAAATTACCCCAATATTTTTTTTTTTGCTATAACGAAGAGAAGAAAACACGTCTTACCCAAAAAAAATATTATTCGGTGTCGCATTTATTTTTGTCCAGTAAGGGGATTCGCGTTTTTCAGAAACGAGTTTTATTATTTCATGTCTGCAGCGGAAGCTCCCCTGTGTGCCTTCATTTTGGCCACGGGTGCGCGCATCAGGTTTTGGTCAGACGACCGCCGTCACCGACGGATGCTGTTCGGCTGTGATGCTTCCCCCAATAGGTGGACAAGGTGAACTGCAGGCGCGATGAATGGCTATTTGTTCACACCATCAGATGAAACCACCGTTCGAAGTTATGATGTCCACCAGTTTCTCTGCAATAATTCTGGACGATATATGTCCTTTACAAAAGCCTACCATATCTTTGCATCTACCAGTGTTTATGAGAAAAGAGAAGAAGAATAAAGACAACTCTTGGTTACATCTTAAATCAAATTTATGACAGTGGTTCATAGGGCCCAACTGCTCTGGCTTTAGATAGAGAGTTGTTAAGAGGGACCGTGTTGCTGTTTTACAGAGGTTCTTGTGTTTTTTCTATGACCCTTGTGGTAATAGTCTTGACAGCAAGCAACGCCTCATCGCAGGCTCTGTGAATGAGTGACGGTGGAAGAAGGAAACCATAACGCCCGCGGTCCTGCATCTCCAAAGTGAAGGAGTATTTGATGCCAAGGTTGTAAGCCCAATCGTCCGAGCCACCAGGGGCCAGATCTGAAGATGAGAATGGAACACAAATCAATGTTCAACTGTTCAAAGTTAGCAGCTATGTGACTCATACAATCTTTAAAAAATTTAAAAAAAAGAGAAACATAGCTGTGGCTTTGAGAAGGCCTACTCACATATTGTGTTTGCTCCGGCACCATATGTGTAGGTATTGTGATAATGCCTTCTGATACGCGTTGCTGCTTCATGGGCCATGGCAAGCTTTTTAAATACCACATAAAACATCTTATTACATAGTTCTGCTAAACAAACAAATATCATTAAGAATTAAATTGGTCAGCATGATGCAAAACTTTCCAATTGCAGAACATGGTAAAATGTCCATGAACACGAGAAGTGTTTACTTCAACAGGAAATGCGTTGAGTTGAATTCCTATGGAAATGTGTCCTTCAACATAATTTTTTCCCCCAGTACTGAATCATTCTAGTTCAACTAATGTCTTGATGCATGCTCAATAATCCAGGTAAGAAAATCAAAGAAGGTGGAATCAGTTCATCTGGACACAGCATTTATTGACAGATACGTTTCATCACTCATCTAAGTGACCTCTTCAGTCTAAACTGACTGCAGGTACCCCCACCCTTGTAAACAATACAGTTGCATAACGACCGAAACCAACAATCAGTTTCATATGCAAACAGACTTGACTATTAACAAGAGTTCCAATGGCCATGTGTACTATTCATGGAGGATTTGGGAATGTTTGCAACCCCCTCCCCCCACTGTTGTATTAAACCAGACAGACTATAATGAGAAAGTTGCGACGTTACTTAGCGACATGAATATTTATGAGCCCCTGAAACGAGATCCAGGCAGTGGTTACAAGAAAAAGGTAGATTGTCTGAACCTGTTAAAACAGGACAATGCTATTGACAGAATTTTGTACCACAGATTATATACCCAGGGGAAGCTACACCTAGTCTGTATAGGTTACCTAAGATACATAAACAGAATGTGGCACTACAGCCTACTGTTTGTATGATTAACTTAGTGACCTATAACATCTCTAAGTTTCTGGTATCTATTCTTAACCTGTTAGTAGGCAGTAATGAACATCACATTCAGAACACTATGGATTTTGTGGATAAGGTGAGGGACATTATTATGGAGGTGGATAAAACAATGGTCTCTTATGATGTTAAGTCTCTCTTCATGTGCGTTCCTGTTGATGAAGCAGTGGAGGTAGTCCATATGAAATTACAAAACACCCCCAACCTTAGCAGTAGGACCACCCTTAACACTGACCAAGTGTGTCTGCTCCTGAAATTGTCTTCAGTCCACGTACGTCACATACAGGGGGCAGTACTATAGGCAGAGGCATGGGTGTGCTATGGGTTCCCCAGTCTCGCCTGTACTGGCCGCCTTGTATATGGAGGAAGTGGAAAAGAGGGCTCTGATGTCCTATCCAGGGTCACCACCTAGCCATTGTTTCAGATTTGTGGACAACACCTGGGTTAAAATGAAATCTCAGGATGTACCACATTTCACCAACCACATTAACTCTGTGGACAACCATGTCAAGTTCACCAGGGAGGATGTGAAAAATGACAGGTTAACCTACTTAGACTGTGAAATTGCAATTGGTGATGGGGGACATTTGATTGTTGATGTTTACCGCAAACCAACACATACTGATCGATACTTAAGGATTGACTCTCATCATCCACTGGAGCACAAAGTAGGAGTCATCAGGATGCTGTACCACCGAGCTGACAATGTCCCCACCAACACAGTGTCCGGGGAAGGGGAGAAATCCCACATTAAACAGGCCCTGGTTAAGTGTGGTTATCCTAACTGGGCATTTGTCAAGGCCAGGAAGACGCTCAAACAGTGCACCAGCCGATAGAAGAGAGAAGGACAACAGCTGCCTAAGCATAAGCCAGTGAGGATTCCATATGTGGCGGGAGTGTTGGAAAAGCTTCTCAGTTGCTTTCAAACCTCAAAACATGCTGCGCCAGAAGGTGGTCCACCCAAAGGATTGGGTCCCCCGGCACAAACAAAGCAATGTAGTGTGCACTGTTAAGTGCCAGGAGGTTTGTGTTTGTCTAGGATATACTGAATGCATGAATAAATGACAAACATGAGGCAAGTTCAGGACATGTAATCTGAAGAAGCATTTAACAACTCCCTACATCTGGGGTCATGCATAAAACAACAAAGAAGTAGATTGCCAATGGCATCGATCTAACTAGACCCTGTAACATCCTCCTATTCCAAAGTAAACACCAACACATCAGAGCATAGTGCAAGTACATAGTGCAACATGTCACATGTCACATGTCAAACTTGTAAATAAAATACAAATGTTCATGTATCAAAACATTACAACAGTCTCTGTTAACTACTGTTTTTCCACATTCCTTCTGGTTCTTTCTTCTTCTTTTTCTTATTGGCAACAGCCATACACAGTCCATATTATAAATTGAGTCTCTCAGGTGGCTTAAGCCCAATTTATGCTCCAAATGTCGGCTAGCAGACAAATGTCTCCCGGCAGACAAAAAAGTGTCTCTCGAGTTGTTGCATTTATGCTTGTCGCAATGTCGCTGTCTCCTGGTATCTATGGAAACGTTTCGGGTCACGCGCTGTGTTGTAAACAGTAGCGAGTGTTCCTTTTATGAATGAGCGCGCGTAATGTAAACAACACTCTCAAACAAAACCATGGCAACGCTCGAACACCTCGTCCCTTCAATCCAACTATCCAATCACAGCTAAGCGACATAATGTGTGCGAGTCTGCGACATAAGAAAATGTGTCGTGTACACGACAGCCCTGGGAGACACAAAAAGTGTCTCTCATGACATCAAAATTGTCACGAGACATCTGTCTGCTAGCCGACATTTGGAGTATAAATTGGGCCTCAGACAGCCATCCGACCCTTGTATATCTGTGTCCCTCCGAGGGTTCAGCTGGAGCTGAACCCTCCTCCAGCTCCAGCTCTGGCAGGTCCCGACCTTCCAGAGACCAGTGTTATAACCAGACAGGGGCTTCATTCGGACAGTTTCCCCTACCTCCAGCTCCAGCAGGTCCAGGCAGACCGGTCATAGAAAAACTTGGCAAGCTGCTTCCTGTGACGCAGTTTCTGGTTCGAGGAGTTTGTTTGTCACTGGAATGGAGGTTTTCAGCCAATGAGACATGAGGCGTTGTGCCGGGCGGCTGTCCATGTTTTCGTTGGGAGTATTCCTCCAGTGTAGTATGACCTTCCAAGGGTCGTCACTGTCACGCATGGCCTTACGCAATACATTTTTTGCAATCTTGACAGCCGACTCTGCCTTGCCATTTGCTTTCGGGTGCCTTGGAGAGTAGGTCGTGTGCTCAAACTCCTATTCAGAAGTAAATTGTGGGCCATTGTCTGTGATGACCTTGTCTGGCTGGCCATATCGTGCGAACTGTGCCTTACAATGCTTGATGACTGTCTCTGCGGATAAGTCCGGGAGGAGCTCAACCTCCCAAAAATCTGAATAGTGGTCGACTATGAGCAGATAGTCCTTCTGCCTGTGGTTGAACAGGTCCATGCTCACGATCTGCCATGGCCTGGTGGGCAGTACATGTGAGAGCATGGTCTCTTTTTGCTGTTTGTGAGCATACTTGTTGCAGGTTGAGCAGGTGCTCACAAAGTCCTTTATTTCTGCCAACATGTTGGGCCAGTACAACATCTCTCGAGCTTGCTGGTAGCATGCATCTCCTCCTATATGACTCGTATGTATGTGTGTAAGTATCTCTGAGCATAGCGGTTTCGAGATGATGACTTTCTGCTCCCAGAATAAGATGCTGTTCTGTGTGCTGACCTCATCCCGGTAGGGCCAATATTCTCTGATAATGAGAGGCACCTCTTCTCTTGCATCTGGCCAGCCCATGAGAACTGTAGACTTTAGTGTCTGCAGACATTCATCCCGGTGTCAGTGTGCAGCCTGATTTGTTCTAAGTGCTGTCACTTACGTTTAAGTGGTCTGCCTGATTCACGTGCTGTACGTCCTCTTGCACCTGCTGTAAGGAGCAGATAGCGTGCCGCTGGGAGGCCATTCCTCTGCCGGTGCATCCTGCTGTTGCTCTGCTGAGCGTGTCGCTGATGAACATTTCAGGCCCTGGTTTGTAGACGACCTTCAGACTGTAGTTCTGTAAGGTCACGAGCATGCTCTAAAGCCCCTTGTGTGCGCTGAGGAGAGGTTTGCTGAAGATAGAAATCAGAGGCTTATAGTCTGTCTCTGCCGTGATCAGTTCACGGCCATATATAAGTAGTGGTGAAACCTCTGACAGGCCAAGATGATGCTGAGACAGCCGAGCCCACCCTGGCTGGCGTCGCTCTGGACTGTGATTGGCTTAGTCACATCATAGTAGCACAGGACAGGCATGGTTGTAGCCAGAGACTTGAGTTCATAAACTGCTGCCTCATGTTTGGGCAGCCAGTGCCAGGGGGTTTCTTTGTCCAGTAAGCGTCGCAACGGCTCACAGACGCTTGACAGCTGTGGCATGAATTTGGCCAAATAGCTGGCAAAGCCGATGAGATGTTGCACGCCTTAAGAGCACATCTGTCGCCATTTTACAATCTGTGGTCTGTGTGTCACTTCCACGAAGATCCATCTCTTCGCCCAACTTCGCCGCCAGTCAGTCTGCATGCTGGACTGCCCCGGCTTCATCCTTGTTGTCTGGACAGTCTTTGTTGTCTGGACAGTCCCTGGCCCAGTAGCCATGTTTTCCACAGATAAACCATGTATCTGATCTTCCTCTGCCTCCTCTGCATCCTCTGCTGTGATCGCAAACATTCCCGAATCCTCTATGAATAGTACACATGGCCATTGAAACTCTAAATCAGCGGTCGGGAACCTATGGCTCGCGAGCCATATATGGCTCTTCCGGTGACGGCATATGGCTCCCAGACAATTTTGAGTTGAAAAAAAAAAATCAGTTTGGAACTGATTTTAAAATACTTGTGATATTTCTTAATAATACTGTGTCATTTTAAAGTAAACAGAAATTAGTTTTGAAGATAAATTTCACGGGTCACGGGTCACCCGTGGGTCGGGTCGGGAACCAATGACTCGGGAGCATGTCCGGGTCATTGTAAAGGTGAAGAAATCAATTTTATCAGATAGCCAGCTAGTTTATCCGCTTCAACCCTTGTAACGGAAAAGATGGCGAAAAGAAAAAAAGACGATGATTACCGTGCATTCCAGGCTGCGTGCACAGAGGAATTTGCATTTGTGGAGAGAGCAGGATCTGCGGTATGTCTAATATGCAATGATAAAATTGCATCGATGAAACGGTCAAATATAAAGCGGCACTTCGATACGCCATGCAGCACCAGAAGTCGCATTAAAAGTAAGACATATTTAATTTATTATACGTTAAAAATACTATATGGCTCTCAATGAAATATATTTAGAAATATTTGGCTTTTATGGCTCTCCCAGTCAAAAAGGTTCCTGACCCCTGCTCTAAATGGTCACGCCCGTAATTGCATACAGAACTCGCCGAGGATTTCGGTCGTTATGCAACTGCATTGTTTATAAGAGGGGATACCTGCAGTCAGTTTAGACTGAAAGGGTCACTTAGATGAGTGATGAGACGTTTCCGTCAGTAAATGCTGTATCCAGATGAACTGATTCAACACTCTCTGATAGTTCAACTAATGTATTTACTGCACAGATGAAGCTATTTGTAGAATGAACCTGAAACTAAGGGGCACCCAAGGGAAGCAGATCAGATAACCAGTGATAAATCGACAGACAGATAAACAGACAGGTAGTGAACCACTAACCAGGTCATTGTGGTTCTCTGTTTTGTCATAGGTGTAGGAGTATGGGAAGAGCAGCATCTGAGAGTAGGAATGGATGGTGAAGTAGAGCTTAATTGATTCCTTATGACTGCGCAGGAATTTGGCAACAGCCGCGGACTCAGGCTCCGACTCCGGATACTGACCGCAGTAGATCTCTGAGCAGGGGTCATCCGAAGCCCCCTCCGCTAGAACAGGGCAGGGTATAATGTATTGTGAGGAGTGTATATCCTACAACATATAACTGTCATGCATGAGCTGAAGAAGAGAAAACGGCTTGGACTGATTTTTTTTAATTTTTTCGGTGAGGTTAATTCTTCATAGGCAAAGGTGATGCAGATTGTAATTCGCACCTCCTCACCTCACCTAGGCCGTCCATTAGGACGCCCCAAATTGATTTGTATTTGTCAAACCCCAAATGTGATTTGTAATCGTCAAGAAAATGGGATTTTAGGACCACTCCAGGTTTTCACATCTTAAAGTAAACATTATTACAGGTAAATATTATTACAAATACTGATATAAATCAATGTTTTGGAAAATATAGAGGGATATTTACGATATCCCATAGCGCACTCATGTAACTTTAAAATACACAATTTGCAGCAATATTTTACTTGTGAAGATCATCTTTCACTTTTTTGCACCACACACCTCCATAAGTAAGAGCAAAAAATTTTTTTTTTTTGCTGGCTCTCTTCTTTCTTCTTTGACTGATAGCAATCAATCAATCAATCAATCAATCAATCAAGTTGCATTTTATATAGCGCTGATAATAAGAATTTCTGTTTTTGCTTGCGTCCCTTCAAAAGGTGATTGGACCACAGGCTCATGATAGAAAACTGTCCCTGGAGCTGGAAGAGAGTCAGTGTGAGGACACCTCAGCCCTTTGGATGCTTTATCTGGATTAAAACTAGCGTCTTCCACTTAGACCACCACACCAAAGCATAATTCATAAACAAGTTAAGTGATGGGCAACAGATGAAATAGTTTCCCTGTTAGATTACTGGGCACTGTTTGTGTGAGCTAGAACTAAGCCCAGACTTTGAGCCCCCCCCCCTTTTTTTTCTCCCTAATTGTATCTGGGTCTCTGCTCCACCCCCTCTGCCGATCCGGGGAGGGCTGCAGACTACCACGTGCCTCCTCCGATACATGTGGAGTCGCCAGCTGCTTCTTTTCACCTGACAGTGAGGAGTTTCACCAGGGGGACGTAGTGCGTGGGAGGATCACGCTATTCCCCCCAGTTCCCCCTCCACCCCCGACCAACCAGAGGAGGTGCTAGTGCAGCGACCAGGACACGTACCCCACATCCGGCTTCCCACCCGCAGACACAGTGTCTGTAGAGCTACCCGGGCGCCCTATATACTTTGAACTTTTGATTGAAAGCAGTGAGTTTTTGTCCATTTTTAAGGTGAATTTTGACAACCTCATACTGCTGGCGTGCCTAGTCAGCCTGTAGACCAACTGTTGAGGTGTGTGTGGGAATAAAAGAACCACCTCATCAAAGTCCAACATTGCTTTTGTTGTGGAACATGGCCTCTGCTGTGAGCTACATGTGCCAAATCCACAAAAAAGGGACGACTTACTGCACCAGTTGGCGTCAAAGTTTCTGTTGAGGTCAACGCCGACACAGCTGCTATTCTCGCTGAAAGAGCGATTCTTCCGCCACATCCGGTTCTGAGCACAAGTGATCATATTCACAAATGTGCACATTAGAAATATGCATGTAAATGCAATCATTTGTGGCAATCCATCTAAGAATTTATATAGCGGATATTGCTGTCATTACACCAGCTGTAGTACTATGATTCTGTCACATGTATACTAACTACTAAGTTCAGTATGCCAAATACCAGTTATATTTGGTATAGCGCTCTTACTGTGGTCCATGTGTACTTGTAGCCATCAGGGTTCATCACAGGAAGCACATAGACATCCATGTTGTCTAGTATATTAGTAATTTCTTGGTTGATATTGTAATGTGCCAGGGCCTGCAGGGGCGGGAAAGCAAGAAAGGGGAGTTTGGTTGCACAATTATTGCTTCAAGGACTTTAAGGGTACGGGAAGTGTATGCACTGATACAAAGTCATCAGAAGTTATTGGAAGGTCACGGCCACGGCTACGAATAGCCCAAACCGCAGTGAATCTAAAGGGGTTTGGGTGGACAGTGCTTACATTTTGTACAAACCGCATGCAAAACGCAGGGGTTATCCACTCTCTGGCATGGATCCCACAGTCCAGCCACATCGCTCTGTTGCCCTCGTTCCTTTTTTTGGACGTCACCTGTGGAAGAGAGATCAAGAGAGAGAGAGAGAGAGAGAGAGAGAGAGAGAGAGAGAGAGAGAGAGAGAGAGAGAGAGAGAGAGAGAGAGAGATGCTCCAGGTTTATACCAAGGTAACAATCAAACTCATTATTCATCAATAACCTGTGACGTGACACAGCATTATCATCATCATCACGCCGATCACAGATTATTGACTGATCAGTGGACGACTGCACCTTCATGATGTAGATCGGCCGCTTCTCAAACGATGAGCCTATCAGAATGGCCTTCACCATGTCAGGGTGCTCCTGCGTGGTCCTGTTTATCCAGTGGTAGATCTATGGTGGAGATAGCACGGTGAGACTTGTTACTGTTCAGAATCCACTGTAGGACAAACACAGACTGAGGGTAAATGCAGATTTACCCTCAGAATCTCCTTGTGAACCAATCTAAAAAAAAAAAGAGAAGATTTTCAAGCTAAGCTGTTAAACGGTCTTGAATCGTCCTTCTTTCGCGCAAGGCTTGATAAAACCCCCCCAGCGTGTGACCGATGCTACGCTAAAAGGACCCACATGTGCAGTGTTGCAGAGAACAGTGGTGGCTTGGAAGGAAAACCTAAAAAAACTGCGAACACAGGGCGCAAATTATGTGTCTCTTTATGCACGCTCCCTAGTACCTAGTTTTAAGGTGTGCCTTTCACAATATGTCCGAGATTCCTGATTTTGCCATCTTGCAAGTGAGGAAGGTTGCGGGGTCTTGTTTAGCTACGGCGCCCGTGAGCAAAAATGACTTTTATTGCTAAATGTGTTGCAAAGGTGTGCTTTCAAGAGAGTGACCTTCATGTTTCCAACGAACGGGTGACATTGATTCTCTCTGATGTTCTGTGATCTATCATAAGGTGAGCAACATTTTATCACTTTATATATATATATATATATATATATATACAGCTGATGATTACTTATGGCATGAAACAGACTTGTACTGTCTCATTAAGAATTTACTTGACTCGCTGGATTATTTTGCTCCTTATTTGTTGAGCACTTTCCCTACCGTTGAGTGTTTCTTTTAACAAAGTTATATATATATGTGTGTGTGTGTGTGTGTGTGTGTGTGTGTGTGTATATATATATATATATAGCACCCAAAACGTTGAAATGCAAACAGGAATCTATCTTGTAACACTTCCTGTCCTTGTATGCATATACGTATACACACACACACACACACACACACACACACACAGCACCTCAACACACACGCACACACGTGTACACACACACACACACACACACACACACATAGCACCTCTACACACACACACACACACACACACAGCACCTCTACACACACACACACACACACACAGTTCTTCTTGAGGACATGCTGACAGGTAGAGATGAGAGCCTTACATCTTCCAGGCTGTGGTATCTCTCATTGTTAGACGAGGGGCTCCGCATATACGTGGAGTCGTTCCTCTTCTGCATTTCAATCAGGGCCTCGCCGTTGCGGAGCAACACCCTAAAACAATCACAACAAAGTCTGAGCGCGGGCTAGCTGGAGTTAAGCGTAAGTGAAATGTGATGAAAGCCCAAGAGGGCCAATCGCGGCTTAGAAGACACAGAGGAGCCGTCCAGAGACGGTCAGCGTACTGGTGTTTTATGCTATGCTCCTTCAGCACACCCATCACGGCGTCCGAGGTTTTTGACGGGACCATCAGATGAACCAGATTCCCTTCTTTAATGAGCGAGGGGGAAACAGGGCGCCATAACACTGCCTGGAAGAACAAAAGTTCACTTAAATTTAAGAGAACGTGCCCCCCCCGCCCCCCGCTCGCGGGGGGGGGGGTAAAAGGCCCACAATAGGTAAACTTTCAGGGTTACGACAACGTTGATTTTAAAGAATTGTACCTCATAGTGGGTAGACAGGTTCTTCAAAACATCCACTTGATCCTGCGTCCTCGGCGTGATTGATAAAACCCTGTCACTGAATAAAGACGATAACACGTTAATAGTTTTATTTGTGTACTCGTTTAGCACAGTGTACATGTGTAAACTGCTAATAAGACCCGTTAGCCCCTAGCTAACGAGTCTGACCCTTTAGCCGAGCGGTTAGTGATGTCGCCTTGTGGCGCAGTGCGCCTCGTATCGAATCCCGCACCGGGCAAGAAAGTAACCGGTTCCACATGCGTGTTCCATGTGCTGTTTTCCAGCAAACCCGAGTCTTCACATGTGCGCATCGCCACAACCCTACGTGTGTTTGTTTGTGTTCGCGGCCCTGGTGGTTTTCCACAACCCAGTCGGCGGACGGACGCCCCCTTTGAATTGAACAAATCTCACCGCTTGCTGGAACACCTCTGCCGACCTCGCGCAAAATGTGCCGGGTGAACTTACTGTGACGTGCATCCCCCCGTCCTGAAGAGCTCGTCCACGCTCGTCAAAACGAGCAACACTAAAAGAGCCTTCATAACGACCGTATCCCAAACAAGCGCCCCGAGGTTTGGACATAACGTTGACAGAGAGAGACGGTATTGATTCAGCTCATGTTTGTTTAGAAGTTAAACTTTACTCCCCCCCCCCCCCAAAAAGGAGCCAGGGCATAGATCAATACAAAACAAACGCTAAGAAAAAAACAGACTTTATTTTCCAGCAAATTAGAGATCTTTTTTTTTTTTGCCCCTTGGGTACAAGGCTGAATAGGAAATCTTAATTTAAATTTTACACCTCTAAATTACACTGGACAACAATTTCTTATTTTTTATAGAGATTACGATAGACCGTGTCAAGCCGAACACAAAAGTAATTTCAGATTTGCCGTATCACGTGGGAAAATGGAGAAACATTACAATAACTAACCACGGCGGCGCAGTGGTTAGCATGATCACCTCACAGCAACAAGGCCCTGGGTTCGAGCCCCGGGGTAGTCCAACCTTGCTGGGTCATCCCGGGTCGTCCTCTGTGTGGAGTTTGCATGTTCTTCCCGTGTCTGCGTGGGTTTCCTGCGGGGGCTCCGGTTTCCTCCCACAGTCCAAAGACATGTAGGTCAGGTGAATCAGCCGTACTAAATTGCCCCTAGGTGTGAATGTGTGTGTGTGTGTGTGTGTGTGGGGGGGGGGCCCTGTGATGGCCTGGCAGCCTGTCCAGGGTGTCTCCCCGCCTGCCGCCCAACGACTGTTGAAATAGGCTCCAGCATCCCCATGACCCTGAGAGCAGGATAAGCGGTTCAGATAATGGATGGATGGGTGAATTTACCATGTTTAAACTCATAATGATGCTGACACGTTGTGTTAGTTCAACTGAGCTTAAAATGTTTTGCAGCAGATTTTCATTTGTACTCTGCATCTGATGCCTCTCGTGTCAGTGTCCAACAACAGATGGCCAGCATTGATGGATTCCAGTTGCCCTGATACCTCTTTTCCATGGTCACAATGTCCCGGTGAAACCTTTCACCATGTTTGTCACACACTGTACCAAGATCAGCAGGGAGGAAGTCCAAGTGTGAATGCAGGAAAGGAATTTTCAGTGACATGTTGCACTTCATGGTTTTGTGTGCTTTAAGCATGTTGTCAAGCGGCGCTGTGTAGTTGCCAAGACAATTCTCAACAACATCCTTAAATGCCTTCCATGCTATTTTCTCTGGCCCCACCAGCAGATCTTCTAACTCCCTGTTATTGATGACCTGTCTGATTTGTGGACCAACAAAATGACGGTTCCGAAAGATAGAAATGTTTGTACTCGGCAACAGCAAACCCCATCCTTGCAATCTTGGACCAAGTAGTTCTGTTTTAGCTTTTGCCAAATCTAAGTCCCTGACCAGGTGATTTCATTCTGGCTGTGTTATCAGATGAGGATAATCAGGCATAAAGGGTTCAGCATCTGGATCAGTGTCGTTTTTCCACATCTGGTTCATATGCTATGGCATCTTCATCTGCATCATCTAGGCTCCATGTCTCTGGTGGCTTCGGTACTGGCAAACTATCATCATGTGGTACTGGTCTCATGGCTGAAGGCAGATTGGGGTATTCAATAGATTTCTTATTTTTAGTACAGAAGCCAGATACATTGGTCAGATAGAAGTAACAGTCCATCACTTGATCCTTCTGTTCTTGCCATATCGTTGGGACTGCAAATGGCATTGACTTCCGAGTACCTCCGAGCCAAGTTCTCAGGTTGACCGCACATGTTGCACAACAAATGTGAGGAGCCCAGGGTTTCTCTTGGTCACCAATTTTACATCGGAAGTAGAGCTCATAGGCTTTCTTAATAAATGCAGTCAAGGTGCATCTTTGAGCATTAAGCGTATGCTCACCACAGAAGTAACAGGATGTATCGCAGCTGTTGCAACATTGACGAGACATTTCTGTTGTTTTAAATCTTCCTGAATACAATAAATGCTATTACGTATGCTCACTATGCTATTGACTGAAGAACATGTGCATCAACATGCGTCCAAACAGCATCCGTAAACGTGAGCAGCTTTTATAGCCCGTCTGCCAGCGTCTAACCTGACTAAGCATGCCCAGGGCATGCCTAAGACAACACTGGCATAGCACCTACACTGAGTGCATGCCCAGGCATGCTTGGAGCCTTGGAGCTGGCTTTGTAGGCAATAAACTAGTAGACTTAAAATATGATGAGAAATCACAAAAACAGGTTATATCTACAAAACTGTATGTGATGCAAACATTTCAAGGTGATTTCCCTGACCAGCAGCCGAAAATCCATGAAATACACTCAAAAGTGTTCAGGTAGGAAACTGATAATTTGTGATATTGGGGTATACCCATAAAATAGGCTCCAGCGTGCGGTTCAGCTAACGGATGGGTGGATGGAAATAAAACCGACCTGACTTGAAGCAAAACCCGTCGTTGTCCAGTGGCCTGCCATCAGACCTCCTAGTCAGTAGGTGGCGCAAAAGGCAAGGCGGCCGATGACGATAGAACATCAACGACGAAACCAAAGAGTTCAAAGGTCATGTTGTGTTGTTAAACTCCTTGTCGGCAAAATGTCTAGACACGATCAGCTGGTCTTCTGCTTGTGTGAATTAACCAGGTGAGGCGATGCGATGTTTTTCACACGTCTGACCAATTTATCGTTGATAGATTTTTTCTTTTTTTAGTCGAAGTAATTCCGGTGGCGTTTTTGTCTGAGCAACGCTGCGCTAATGAACACAACCTCCATGAAGGGCTGAGCAATAATATGATCGCTTACCGTCTTTCATTGATATTGTGTGGGAATAACACTCCGGGTATTGTCATATCATGAAACCAAATTTTTTTTGTCGAAATCGACGACAACGAGACTTGTTACCTGCCATATCCCACAAAGTGAGGTCTGAAATACGTGCGGGGAGTCGTTTCAGTTTGACGCCGCGCTTTCCTAAACAGTTTAACGTGACGAATCTCAGCGTGATTATTAGACACGGCGTTTGCGCACGTCAGAGCAGATATTGCGATACACATCGACGATCACACCGTTTTCCATATCGCCCAGCACGACTTTCCACGTCTCAGCAACGCTTAACATCAAGCAAGCCCCCCCCCGGAGCAGTTCTGTTCAATTATGGGCCATGGGGGTCCGCGTGTGTGCAGGTTTTCCCTTTCAACCCGTGACTGCACCAGCTGACTTCATTTATTACTCCTCCCGTCTGGTTGTTGTTGTTATGGCGGCGAAATCAGCCTGTGCAGTGCTGGTTGACGGAAATGAAAACCTCGCACACACACGCGGGCCTCCGTGGCACATAAATTGAGGGTTTTGTGTGTCATTTCGTCGGTTTAAACGTCGCGTCTCTTGGTCCTGCAGGCTGCTATGGAAGCTGCTGCTGCCCCTGGTCGCCCTCTGCGCCCTGCTGGTCACCGTTCTGGTGCTGCTGCTGGTGGGGGTGCGCGTCTGGCTTCAGACGAACAGGAGCGCGCAGCGCGCACAAAGCGGCCGGCCGACCGTGGCCTTCTTCCACCCGTACTGCAATGCCGGCGGCGGAGGAGAGAGGGTGCTGTGGTGTGCCATCAGGGCGCTGCAGAACAGGTGAGGTTACCACTCCGGCGTTGCAGATTCGTCTTTTCAAGCTGGAGGATAGTCACTGCAAACCTTTATGGGAAGGTGCGTTTCTCGTTCGCGAATGGAAAGTGGAGAGAACGCATGGTCCCACCATAGCTGCAGCTAGGGTCCATTAAATGATGATGCGTGACGGGAGGCACCGCTGGTTGTGTTTCTTATGTAAAGTCTCATAATTTTTAGTGATGATCTTGTCGTGATACATGTTTACTTTCCTCTGTATTCAGTGTGCTATAGGACCTAAAATAAAGATTGACTATAAAATAACATGCTGACAATGTACTAATATCATTTGTCTATAGAAAGTGAGAGAGCAACTGACTGTTCATAGTAGTGGGACATTGCATTACATATATCTCATACAATTTGTCTGTAATAGCAGGGTTTTTTTAAGATTTTTTTTTTTTTGCCATTTTCCACCTTTATTTGATAGCTATAGCTGAGAGAGAGAGAGAGAGAGAGGAAAGGCAGGGGAGAGAAGGGGGGATGACAAGCGGCCGGATTCGAACCCAGGCTGCTGCGGTAAGGACTCAGCCTTATGTGGTACGCGCTCTACCAAGTGAGCCACTGGGGTGCCACAATAGCAAAGTTTCAACAGTATATTCTCTCTTATACACCTGCACTGAATAGGTTCTCAAGCATACAGAACAAAATGTGTCTTGTGTGAGTTCAGTATTACTTGACGATTACGTCGTTTTGCGGGACCGTTGGCAACCCTAGCTGCTAATCCTGTTGAATCATATTTTGTCTACAATCAATTTAACACGTTTGTGCAGATACGCTGACATCAACTTTGTGGTGTACACGGGGGATCAAGGGGTGACGGGCCAACAGATTATGGATGGGGCCCGGCGACGCTTCAACATAGTCCTTCCCCGACCAGTCCAGTTTGTGTTCCTGAGACACCGACTGCTGGTGGAGCCTGGCTTGTTCCCTCACTTCACCCTGCTGGGCCAGAGCATCGGCTCCGTCTTCCTGGGGTGGGAGGCGCTGACTGAATTTGTTCCGGACATCTATATTGACTCCATGGGCTACGCCTTCACTCTGCCCCTCTTCCGCTACATGGGGGGCTGCAGCGTGGGGAGTTATGTTCACTATCCCACCGTCAGCACAGACATGCTATCTGTGGTGAGGGAGAGAAACCCAAGGTAATCAACTTAGCCCACCTTTGTCAAATAAGTAAAGGTGCAAAAGATTTGGGTATTGAGTTATAAACGAATGGCAAATGTTATGATATGGCTCTGTAGGAAAACAGGAATCTGTTTATTGCATTGCTATCATTAATTGTTTTCTTTCTTTTTTTTAAAAAATAATGGCACATAGGAATGGAAATTTTACCGGATCGCCAACCACCATCTTTCATTTTCAGTCTAATCTCGTCCATAACTGTCCCATCTACAGTTAGGAGTGACTAAATGCTGTGTCAGTGTCCTAGTGGTTTGCATATTAAGACTGGGTTTGATTCCAGCTTGATTCCATCTGTGGAGTTTGCAAGTTCTCCCTGTTTGTGTGAGTTTCCTCCCACAGTCTAAATACATGCAAGTTAGATGAATTCAGTCTCAAAATTGCCCATAGGTGCAAATGACTGTGTGTCTCGCGATGGACTTGCAACCTGTACAGGGTATCTATGTGCCTTCTGGGATGGACTCAAGCCACTTGATATGCTGAATTGGATGAAGCAAGTTATAGATAGTAGATGGATAGATGACTGTTATGTCTTCTTCAGTTAATACCATGGGGGAAATAGGACCATCAGAATCAGCACCAAGCTGTAATTCTAAGTTGCTGCTTGTCAATCACCATTCCTATCCGTCTCTTAGGTTCAACAATTCAGACTACATTTCCAACAACTTGTTCCTAAGTGCTTTCAAGGTAGTCTACTACTGCCTGTTTGCCCTGCTGTATGGAATGGCTGGATCCTGCAGTGACCTTGTAATGGTCAACTCCTCTTGGACCTTCAATCACATCCTGGCACTGTGGCGCGCTCCGAACCGCACCAGCGTGGTTTACCCACCCTGCGATGTCGCTGCATTTCAGGACATCCCGCTGAACGAGGACGGAGACAGGAAGTGCCATACCATCGTTTCCATTGGCCAGTTTAAGCCTGAAAAAGACCACCGCTTGCAGATAAGGGCTTTCAAGAAGCTGATTGACAAGAGACGGGAGAAGCCAGGTGGTAGGGAGGCGCTGAGACTTGTTCTTATTGGTGGCTGCAGGAACCAGGAGGATGAGGATAGGGTGCTGATGCTGAGGGGACTGTGCCAGGAGCTGGGCGTGGCTGACAGGGTGGAGTTCAAACTGAATGTAAGCTTTGATGAGCTGAAGAGAGAGCTTGGGTCAGCCACCATCGGCCTGCATACCATGTGGAATGAACACTTTGGGATAGGTAAAGTATCCAGATTCGGATATAATGATAAGGCAATGCTCAATTTAAAATCGCCTGAAAACACCAGTTAAGATGATAAAGCTGACATATGATACACAACCCAGGTTAATAGATTTACCTCAACATGTTCAGAAGTTGACCTCTTCCATAATATCAGCTATTTTAATAATGCATTTACTATCTACCATTGATGCAGCAGACAACGGTCATTTGTTATCAACAGACTATGACTGCAAATTCTCTAACTGTGAGGGTAATTTAACCAAAAAGTAATCTTGCACCAAAAGAACCTCCTCATTCAAGTCTTATTTTGTCCCGTCCTCCTCAGGTGTGGTGGAATGCATGGCTGCTGGGACGGTTACCCTGGCCCACAAGTCCGGTGGACCCAAGCTCGACATCGTGGTGCCCTTTGAGGGAGGCCAAACGGGCTTCCTGACCGATGACGAGGATGGGTATGCGGAGACCATGAACAGGATCCTGGGTCTGCCGCCTGCTGACAGGCTGCAAATCAGACAGAACGCCCGCCAGTCGGTCGCTCGCTTCTCAAGCCAGGAGTTCGAGGCCTGCTTCCTGGCTGCCATGGAGCCACTAATGGGAACCCTTGAACGATGAGAAGGGGACTGCATCGTGTGTGTGTGTGCATGTGTACGTGCGTGCATGTATGATCTTGTATGCAATGAAAGCTGATGGTGTATGTGACTGTCTGACATCTGAAGCCGCTATGCTACCAGATGCACCTAAAAAGAGAATATTAGCTGTGTTTATGCTGTAAGTCCAGAGGCAAAATCTATCAGGTCATTGCTGAGAATTTGACAGGTTTTTGCACACCAGGCCATCTACAGTCATTTCAGTGTTCAGTAAGAAGCGTGTTTAAATAGTTGACGTGATTGTTGATGCCACATTTAAAGGGGGGGGGGGCCTTTTTGTGTTTTTGAGGTTTTCATACAATTCTGTGGCTTCCTAGTAGTGTTCCCTATGCATTCAAATCTGAAAATTCAAATTTTGGTTGAAGATGTGTGTGTTTTGGCATCAAAATGCTATTGTCCCAAGCCCTTCTAAAAGCTTTCCCTTGTGACCTGGCGTTTTGTTTTTGAGATGCTTGCAAGTCTGCTGGAGGTAGCGTGTGTTTTGTATGTTTGGGCAACACAAATTGCACTTGGCTGTATGTAAATTCAGCTCTAGCCTGTGGACCTAGTTTTATTAGTATGTTGTTACCCATCTCAATGCTGCTGAGAAGTAATGTCAACTGGAGTCATACACAGCTATATTTACATTTTTTTCTTTTTTTCAGAATTATAGATCACACTCCTCCCTTTGTCAGTAGACCCGGTTTGTTCAAAAGTATTAATTACTTTTTTTCCGTCTGAGGAAAGTAATACCGATAAAGGGACTCGGGGAAACAAACGAGCTTTCTGAAGCAAACCAGGTGAATTTTGAATATTGCATTATTGTGCACAGGAGTCGAGCTCTTCTACACTCAACATTCCCAAAATGTGAAGTATTTTTGATGGTAATGAATGTAAAAAAACTACAAAATACTACATGGAAATAGAAAATATTGTTGTGCAAAGTACTTTCATTCTTGTTTAAAAGAATTTTTTTTTAATTACTTGTACACTGTCTAGTGTGTTGCATGACGGACATTGCTGTCAAGAATTTATGTTTCATGCACAGGGAAGTTTTATTATATTCAGTTCTGTTCACAATGAAATCCTATTATGTTCATATCAACTTTATTTTAGATTCAGTAGTGCGTAGTGGCAGCGTGTCGAGGTGGATTTAGAAGGTTGATGTTTCCTCTAGAGGAAGGTGAATAAAGATTTGATCATGGTTGGACCAGACACACAGGGAAAAGCATCTAGAATACTGCAGAACAAATATTTATTGACGTGTTTGCATCCAAGAGACTGGAAATAAAAAGTGTGACAGCTTGTCATGTTGCCTTGTTGTCTACAGATAACTGATAAACGTAGTGATGCAGATGCAAATAACACATCTTGCAGTACAGCCAACGTGTACACACAGCTGCTCTCAGAGATCAGCAATCTACTACTACCACTACTATTACTACTACTTTCGGCTGCTCCCGTTAGGGGTCGCCACAGCGGATCATGTTTCCATCTCTTCCTGTCGTCTGCATCTTCCTCCGTCACACCAGCCACCTGCATGTCCTCCCTCACCACATCCATAAACCTCCTCTTTGGCCTTCCTCTTCTCCTCTTCCCTGGCAGCTCCATATTCAGCATCCTTCTCCTAATATACCCAGCATCTCTCCTCCACACATGTCCAAGCCATCTCACTCTTGCCTCTCTTGCTTTGTCTCCAAACCATCCAACCTGAGCTGTCCCTCTAATATACTCGTTCCTAATCTTGTCCTTCTTCGTCACTCCCAGTGAAAATCTTAGCATCTTCAATCCTGCCACCTTCAGCTCCACCTCCTGTCTTTTCGTCAGTGCCACTGTCTCCAAACCATATAACATAGCTGGTCTCACAACCATCTTGTAAACCTTCCCTTTAACTCTTGCTGGTACCCTTCTGTCGTAAATCACTCCTGACACTCTTCTCCACCCACTCCACCCTGCCTGCACTCTCTTCTTCACCTCTCTCCTGCACTCCCCGTTACTTGGGACTACCTAGTATGTATTTTACTAAGATTTTTGTATAACATGTTGAACCGTAACCCTGGCCTGTGTTCTGTGTTAATGTATGCCTTGTGTAGCTGTATTTGTTCTGTATAAATAGATATATAGATAGACAGATAGATAGATCAAGACAAAGATCGTATCAAGTTAAAGGTAAGGCTTCAATGAGGGCGTCCCCTGTTGATCTTGAAGTGGAAAAGCAACTTAAATGGTCTGTAATGGCTTTTGGATATCTGTCCAGTGTAGTGGACAGCAGGTATGAGAGGGTTTAACCCGTTTAATAGTTTGGAAATGTGAGGAAAAGATCAGTTATGGGCTGAAAAACGGTAAACCGAAGGTCTTTTGTCGCCATGTAAGTGGATTGCATTTATGTAGTGCTTTTCTCATCTAGCGATCACTCACAGTGCTTTACAATGCATGCCTCACATTCACCCATTCCCACACACATTCACACACTGGTGGTGCAGGCTGCCATGCAAGGCACCAACCTGCTCATCAGGAGCAGTTAGGGGTTCAGTATCTTGCTCAAGGACACTTTGGCACACTCTGGAGGAGCTGGGGATTGAACCAGTGACCTTCCGATTACTAGACGACCCGCTCTACCTCCTGAGCAATGCCGCCTTGCAGTACAGTCAGCTAATGGGAAGCATACAGCGATAACGAGAGCTATGGAATCACTGCACATCACATGGGGGCTTGAGGTCATGCTCGTAAATTGTAAAAATGGCTCAGAGCGGTTTGGACAAGCTGTCTGGGTCGATGTCTATTTACCAGTGGGGTTTGTGCTCTCAATAGCTCTGAGGGAAATGGTATTCATGGCCGTCAGAGCTTCAGTGCAGGCCCGGCAGGAGTGATCCATATACCCCAACGTTCTGCAGCTTGAAGGTGAAGGCGGTATCCGATGCCAACGTCACACGCCCAGTCATCAGAGCCACCGGTTGACGGATCTGAAAAAGAGAGACGACACGGAAAGAGGCATGGCAGTTTAACTCTTTATGCACACGGTCACCAGATACTGTCATGTACTTCCCGTTAAAGTGGGTCGAGAGGAGGAAAATGGCAGTTGACTCGGGATATCAACTTGTCTCCTTTGCGTCCCGAAAGGGAGAGCGATCCCATGCCATTAGTGTGTGCTGTTGCTCAGAGGTTAAAACGTCACAGCGGAAACGGGACCTTCATCACGGCCCCGTCAGCTCCCAGTCAGGAATTACTTGCAAACGATTGTCGCGCCTGGTCCGTACTGGTAGTCATTCCCGGAATATGCTTTGATTTCCTCTGCTTCTTCCTCGACAAGCTTGTACCGACAAGAAGGTGATGTAAGTTTAATTTAGAGGATGGCTTTGATATATTACCGTCTGGACAGCCAACAAGTCAGTCTTATATGGACAGTTTTACATTTATCGTTTGCACATCACAGACACACTCACATGGTCTCTCAACGCCAACTGCATCCTGAAGAAAGCACGGCGGAGGCTGTGTTTTCCGAGGCATCTCAGTAGTTTCGGTACGAGTACCAAAACTCTCAGGAACTTGTATGGCAGGACGGTGGAGCGTGTGTTGACAGGCTGTATCACAGAGTGGCTTGGCAACCTGACTGCTCAGGGCTGCAGACTGCTGCAGAGGACTGTAAAGACAGCAGTAAACATCATTGGCATGGAACTACCACCACTTCATCACATGTACACCACTGGCAGCAAAAGCAAAGCCCAAAACATCATGAAGGACCCCAGCCCCCCCCCCCCCCCCCGCTCATGTTGGCGTTCTCCCTCCTTCCATCCAAAACACATTACTGGAGCATCAAACCACACACCACCCATCGCAGTAATGGTTCCTCTGCACAGGCAGTCAGGCTGCTGAACAGCTGATGCCCTCCATATGCACCTTACATATTTGGTGTCCTTTGTCTTGTCTCATTTGTGTTAAGGCAAAGAGAGCCAGCGCACAAGAATTTCATTGTATTGTACGCGTGACAATAAAGCTGAACTTGAACTCCCGACGTGCATCACTGAATCTATGAAAGTATGAAGAAAACATGACATAAAAGGATTTGGTTATACATTATATATATATATAAATTTGTTAAAAGAAGCATTCAATGGTAGGGAAAGTGCTCAACAAATAAGGAGCAAAATAACCCAGTGAGTCCAGTAAATTCTTCATGAGACAGTACAAGCCTGTTTCATGCCATAAGCAACCATCAGCCGTCAGTAAACTCACGTTGTATGTGGAAGTATAACTTGCAGGGTTGGTTCACAGTCTCCGGTGTTGACACTGAGAGTCGATCACAAAGGCCAGAACTGGAGCGGCCCCTGGTGATGGCGGCTGACACGGTGAAAGGAGGCTTTCTGAGGCGGGGGGCCGTACAAACACAGTTGCATTCATCGGACCGCTCATGTTTATCCGGAGGTTCAAACTTTGCTTTGTTGAGACAGGGCAAACGATCGTCATCGAGAGGGCGATCTCGGCGTGATCGGGGGGTTATAAAACGTGTGTTTTGTACCTTCCTCCAAATCTACAACCCCCCCCCCATGAAAACACACCAAAGCAGTCTCAAGTTTTCACCGCGGCAACACATAGGAGTGTAGTTTTGTGGCTATATATCTCCTTGCATGTTTAACAGACAGACATTTGTGTTTTATTGTGTTGCAGTCAGGTTTTAGCAAGAAAATGTTAATTCATCCACAAATCTATAAATATCTGTGTCTTCTCCGCAAGTGTCTGTAGATGTTATTTATTTTCATACTCTACATCATTTACGGGGAGCTTATACGGAACAGTTTTGCTTTGTGCTCTGTATGATGAGACTTTTATTGCATCTTCATGATGAAACATATGACCTTGCATCGATATTAAATGTTGTTTTACATTTGTTTGGATGTTGCTTACTTGGCCAGGTTGCCCTCCAGTCAAATAAAAAAAAAAAAAATAATACATACGTATACCGTAATGCATCCATTCTACATACCAACGTTAATTTAAAGAAATGTCTAGAAATGTTCCTAAAATGAGCAAAGTGCAGTTCAGTTCTACCCTACTCTCAGCCTGAGCCACAGGCACCGTGGTACAAAGGTTGGGAACCAGACAGGTAGGCAGACACGGGGGGGGGGGGTGCAAGAGAGAGGGAGAGAGAGTGAGAGAGAGAGAGACAAAGAAACAGAGAGGGAGGGGGGAGCGAGAGAGGGAGAGGGGGGAGCGAGAGAGACAAAGAGACAGAGAGGGAGAGGGGGGAGCAAGAGAGAGAGGAAGAGAAAGGAAGGGGGTGAGAGAGAGAGGAGAGAGAGAGGGGGCGCGAGAGACAGAGAGCGAGAGAGGGAAAGGGGGCGAAAGAGAGAGAGGGAAGGAGAGAGACAGAGAGGGGGCAGACAAAGAGAGAGACAGAGAGGGAGGGAGAGGGGGAGTGAGAGAAAGAGCGAGGGGGAGCGAGAGAGAGAGAGAGAGAGAGGGGGCGAGATAGAGGGGGGGCTTGGGCGAGTCGGGGGGGGTGTGGGGGCAGACGAGGGAGGGCTACAGGTAAAAAGCTGAAACTAGTCAGACCGTGTGTGAATTAAGATCTGTGGTGCTTCTATTTGGTGCTAGTCAGGATGAAGTGGTGCGTCCTCCTCTTGGCCTTGCTGCAGTCTCTGGGCTGCTCAGGTGAGTGGCTCCTTACAGCCGGCAGGCTTCTTAACCCAGAGGGAAGGGCACGAGTTGGTTGTTGGGCAGTGGGCGTTAGGTGCCTTCGGGGTGAGCATCGATGACGACCGTGTTATTTATGATGACGGCGGCTGATGAAATAAGCAGTTCAACTTCAAAAACGGGCATTGTGACTTTTGCGGTTTAGCCAGATGTTGAGTAAACTGAGGACACCCACACACACACCCACGCACAAACACACACACACACACACACACACACACACACACACACACACACACACACAAGAACTATACAAGGACAGAGTTTCTCACCTTTGCCCTTTGTCCTTGCAGGCTTCCCTTTGCCCAACTCCGAGCTGGCCTCTATGTCAAACAGGGGTCTGGTGGTGGCTTTGGCAGAGGTCAACTCCATTTACGCCGTCAGCCGTCTTTACCAAGTGACTCGCGGCTCCGTCACACGGGTGAGACACACAACCGAGGGTGCTTTGACGGCTCCTCGTCTGGCCAAACAAACATCGAAATGCATATTCGTTGCTCCGTGTGGCTGCACGTCCTGGCACACTTCAGTCACAGCGAAGTTATCGGGGTTTTTGTGAATGCACTCTTTGACCCGGCCTCACACAGAAAAGAGGATCTTAGTATTAAATCACGATGCAAGAAAATCAGACCCAGTCCTCCTGCAGCATCCATGCTCAGGTCACGTTTGAAATTTGGGTTAATGGGCGAAGGAGGTTGAAAATGCCACAATGGTTTTTATGGATAATGTTATAAGCTGTTCGTTCTGTGAGCTCTGAGCCCACCACGTTTGAGATCTCAGATGAGATTCAGATCAGAACCACATCGATACGACCAGCAGTGTTGCCCAGTCAGGTCAGGTCAGTTCGGCCTACATAGCATACTATATATATGTGCAGAGGAAGGCGAGACAAGTGTAAATGAAGCACAGGGTTGGTGAGATCCTTGCATAGATCCTGTTTTATAGCTTATTGCAGAAGTTAGTTATTGCACTGGTTGGTGCAGGGGTGCAAATTGCACGAGTGGATAAGGCATGGATGCAAAAAAACGTAGTAGATTGTAAATAGGGAGACACATAGGCTCACATATGATCATTCAGAGCGTTATTATACTATAATACAATGATGGATCGCTGGGGG
Source organism: Lampris incognitus (assembly GCF_029633865.1). Taxonomy (NCBI): domain Eukaryota; kingdom Metazoa; phylum Chordata; class Actinopteri; order Lampriformes; family Lampridae; genus Lampris; species Lampris incognitus. The sequence continues at coordinate 17,208,874 of NC_079231.1, forward strand.
TGGTTGCGGCATTTCCTAATATGGCATATCTTAATCACCTCCAGGTCATCCCTCTAGGTCAGGACACCTACGACCTGCTGATGACCTTTGGCATTAAGGAGACGGTGTGTCTGAAGAGCTCCGGAGAAGACCCCCAGAAATGTGCCATTCGACCGGGCTTCTTTGTGGTGAGATGAACTGTCATGTCAAAACCAAAACGCTTTTCGTGCTTTTGTTTTTACCCCCCCAGTGCCGGTGCCAGATTGTCATGGTTTTCCCACCGCAGGGAAGTACATGATGGTATCTTTAACATCAGCTTCTCTAACTTAAACGTCCCTGACAGAACATTGACCGGGAAGGAAGGCGGTAGGTGTTTTATCTCCTGGACGGCTGACTAAGATCCGTTCTGCAACCTGCAACCATTACGCAACAGCTGTACAAGGGCATTTCTGCAGAACAAGAATGGCGTGCATTCCTGTTGGGCATCACGTAGTACATACACAGTTGTGTTTCAAGTTCATCTGAAACGCTAGATGTGGAATGGCTGTGGGGTCACTACACGCCGGGCTCGGCGGGCGTGGGATGTCGCTGATCTTTCTCCTCATTATGACACATGTTGACAGACTCACCCGCCCACTGTTTAGCTTGGCACGGATATTGCACTTTTTGGGGACAGAACGTGACAATCGATCTCCGTCGTCCTCACATGACCGATGCGGGGCGCTAAGGACAGACCGGCTCACAGACAGACCCAGAAAGCCATGTTGTCGCAGAACTGTGGGGTACACACACATACACACACACATATATATATTATAACATTTGGGGGCTTACACCCCTGCATCGGTATGCTTTGAATGTGTGTCTATCAACACTTACGCTAGCAAAATGAAACCCCACAGGAAACAATAAAGCTTCATACTGCTATATTTACCTGGGTAAATATCCAGAATGAATCATTCAGTTTGTAATTTTCCTCCTGGAAAGATGTTACGAGCCTGCATGATGAACTCACTACCCAACCAGTAACGCATTGCAATCTGTGCATTTTATGTTTTGTGGAAACTGTTCTCTCCTCCATTTGCTCTTTATTGCTGTCGTGTTTCACTAGCAGTCTTTCTGCTTATTGTTTTGCACATTTCAAATCTCTCTTTACAGCCCGACCCTCTTCCCCTCTGCGGTCTGCTGCTTTTCTCTCTCTCCACTAACAGGGATAGCTCTGCGTAACAGAGGCAATATTTCAGTACACTTGTTATGCAGACTGACTGCATGAGTTATTATCTGCTCTTAATAAAATGCTGGACAATACGGGCGTACATGGAGGCAGTTAATGTGTGCTACTCTACTGTGCACTTAGACTTGGCCTTTTTGTGTACCGATTCCCCGGAGGAGTAAGTTTCACTTGAACATGGGGGGGGGGGGGCATGTACCTATTATGTTATCTCATGTGCCCGAAATTATCAGTTCAAGTTCATTTAAGCTAACATAAACGTCTAGGGGCTACTGTTAGCAAGCGCTAGCTAGCTAGCTAGTTCGTGAGGCGGTCTAAACTGATAACCCCAAACACAAGTTATAAACTAGATAAGGCTATAATTCATCCGGAAATACGTAAGAAAATCTAACTCAGAAACCCCAAAGGTAAGAAAGGGTGGTGTACTGGGCTACACAAGCAAGCTGGCTAGCTACGTTACTTACACTTGCTTCCACCATCATTCTTGCTCCGGTCTCCTGGTTGTCAGGAGCAACTGCAAGACAACGTCGAGGTCGGCAATCCCAGTGGCAAGGTTAAAATGGTATGGTCCAAGCACCGGGGTGTATGAAATCGTTGGAAAACAAGTATGAATGACATTTTAAGTAGTTCGACTGTCTGTGTTGTTATTTTACCCTTTTTGGCGAGAGAGTTAACATTATCATTCATGATATATTTTTGGGGGGGGGGGAATTCACCTCTTCTAAATATTGAGGGGGACATGTCCCCCCCTGACCCCCCCCATAAATTACGCCTGTACAAACCCCACATTCCCCCACAGGACAACCAGCCAGTCACATCCTGACCACACTCTCTATCTGTCTGGTTTCTTTTCTGCTCTCCCCCATCTCATGTCTGCTCTTGAACTTTGACCCCGGACCTGTCCACCACGCTTCCGCCTCCAGTCGTCGCCCGCGTGCTCCAGCCGCGTGCGTGTGTCGGCCCAGTCCGCCCTCGTGGTGTCCCTCAAATGCGGCCATGACAGCAGCTCCAGCGAGGAGTCCAGCGAGGAGGTGAGGAAAGGAAGGAAAGAAGGAGGCAACGTAATTAACTGATTAACTGACGCTTCCAACTTTCTTGCACATTTTTTAAACGAAAACTACAGCACCAGAGACAGACACGAGGGATACAGCCCTAGTTTAGATAGGGGGGCAACAGGGAGGGTTAACTGAATATACCATCTCAGATGACAACCATGACGACAGCAACGAACGAGTAAAGACTATTTTCCTATCCGCAGATAATGTCTAGAGGGAGGCAGCAGTTCATCATCCCCCTAACTGTGAACAGAGGTAAGCGCACGACTCTAAGCTTGGATGAGGTAATGCATGCAATCTTCCAACACATCTTTCTGCATCAGCGGTGACACAACCCCGCTAAGAACTGGGATATTTCACCAGAACTCTTTGTGATGACACCCTTCAATCCATGTTTACACTGACGGCATGTTCTCTCTCTCTCTTCATATATGTATGTGTATACATGTATGTGTGTATATATGTATACACACACACATATATATATACACACACACATAGATACATACATCGATAAGACATATATACACACATATACATACAACACACACACATATTGTGTGTATCTCTCTCTCTCTCTGACCAGACTGTAAAAAATAAACCATAAATACCATGACTATCCACAGACCCTGCTCCTTCTCGCCCCGATACTGTGGTGGACCTGGCCTCTCCCCCGTCCGAACCCAGTCGCTCCAGCCAAAGACAGTCGGTGGGGATCCGCTTCAGAGGAGACAGCTTCAACAACTATCTAGAATGAGGCCTTTGGACAACCTGAAGGACAGGGTGCATTTAGGTCCACGAACTAAACTTGAATAAAGGAGAGAGAAAAAAACAAGACACGCACACTCAACGTTAAAATGGTTCTTGTAATGTGTATCACTCATCTGGCTTCATACATCGGAGATTTCGCCTCAGGGTATTTTCCCGGGTTTACAAACGATGGGCAAAACTGATGTCTTTACATTGGCAAGAGTACAGAACAGCGTCATATCGCACCAACACAAAGAAAACTTCCTTCTCTATCGTTTGATTCCGATTACTCTTTCTGCTCAAAGTGCATCTCGATTGCTTTGATTCATGCAAGCAAATATAAAACCACAAGGCGGCGGTATAACTTCACCGGTGACGCTGTTTTCAGTTTACAGCGAAGAAGATCGCATGGGGGGGGGGGGGGTATGGCAGCAAACTTCGTTACCTCGGTCTTGAATGAACCAAATGACGCAAAGTCCAAGCTAACGCGGCTCTCTCGGAAACCAGCGGAGATAAAAGACGACTCGGAGACATGTTGAGGATCTGGTTTGAACATTTATATTGTGATTTTTCAGTTTATATGCAAGAGGACACATTTAAGTTTGCATCTCCACACATTTTTCTTCATTTCGCTTGCCCCCCTCCCCCCCACATAATCCAGAATCAGCACATCAATAAATCACATACTGTACTGTGGCCAACAACCTGTAAAGGACAATGATACTCAGTAATATGAAAAGATACACAGCTGCCGAGTGGCAAACAAAGAACTGTCGGTAAGCAGGGTAACAGATTAGTACGTTATTAAATAGGTCTTGTACAGAATCGTCCGTTGCATTTGAGGTTCTTCCATGAACAGCTCGTGTAATATATGTAGATAGTAATGGTCTCCGTTATGAACGTCGTATGTAAGCCACTGTTGAGGAACGTGCCCACTTTGGCAGCGGGGACATGACCTTTCACCCCTGAAGCAACAGTCGCCACTACTGCCGTTTCGACACCAGCCTCAGCCGTCCACAGTATTGAATATGACGCTGACACAAGGCCATGTTGACAATGAGGCCACAGCTCAAAGGACAGCGTGAGCACCCTACACACAAAAAAGAGAGAAGACGACGAAGAAGAAGGCATTGCTGTAGACGTACAACATACATGATCTGTGTTGTCGGTGCAAAACCAAGACTTAACCTTTCACCCCTCTCTGCCGGGGGGGGGGGGGCGCTGGAGGAATGGCACCATGAAGACGTTATACAATAGACACACAAAGCTGAACGCAACATTCAGTCTAATGCCAGTCAGACAATTGTTTGGGTCATTTTGCCAATCACATAAAACCACCTGTTAATGACGGGAACATTTAATGCTCTGTACATTAACTCACTAAAAATGTCTATTTTTTTTCTTCTTCTAGTTTTCACTTGGGAACACCTTTTGGGTGCAGAATTAGTACATTGCACATGGGCGTGTCCAACCTGTACATTCTACTTGCTGGATTGGGACACCAATGTGTCGTTAGAAGGCGGCAGGGGTCAATAAGGAAGGGAGCAGCAAGTTGTAACTGTACAGATAAACAAAAAGATCAGGTCCAAGATACAGCACACACACGTGGAAAACTCACCACACACACACACACACACACACACACACACACACACCACCACCACCACCATCGGCCTTCCCTCCAGTTTGAACAGTCCATTATAAGCCACAGCTATTGTTCTTTGCATCAAATAAAAACTTGTTTTCTTCTGAGATTTTCATCCAGTTGCAGACTCCGCCGAGCCTTCTGGAAGAATATCCACGTTGTTTGGAAATGTCCTGACTTCTGTGCAATCCGTTGTGAATAAGGCTTCTGTCCGATTTGCATTTGTAGGCAAAGGGGGGGGGGGGTCTAGGAATGCCTTAGAAACACAGAGGCTCGATAAAATAAGTTAAACAGATTTTTTTTGTCTACTTTTGAGTTGCTGAATCACTGCATTTGCGTGCATGCGTCAATTCAAAAGGTTTTCCCAATCCTCCCAGCGCATTTCACTGTGCCCTGACGTCAGTTGGATCCTCCCTAGCCTTTGCTGATTGGCTATGAAAAGAAACAATTATATATATATATATATATAAGAAAAGAACACACCTTCAGTTTGCGATCATTAAATAAAATTCAATACAAAAATCCAAGAAGCAACAGTCCCTGTTCTGTGAAGGCCTTGCTCAACAGTTCCTACAACACGTCTGATAAACATCCATACACGCACGCAGAAGATGCACAGATATGTAGTCGCTTCCCGGTCGCCCTCGCAGTCCCTCTCAGACACTCACACCTACAGAAGAGCTTCATGTTTTACAGCTTGTGTTACAGGAGGTCCATGCAGTACCAAAGCAGATAAGAACCGACACATAAGAGCAGTACGGCTCTTATGCTTTTCTTTTTTTTTTTCCTTTTTTTTTTTTTTTTTTTTGTCGTATGTGGCACATAGTTATGGCAAAGAAGCAGATAGGTGGTTTGGCTCAGGCATGGATTAAACGTGATATTTGCAAATAATTGGCGCAATTTATTCTTGTAATTTGTTTGCTTGCCAGACAGGCGGGAGCTGGGGGATGGGGGGGGGTGGGGTTAAGCCATATGGGATGACACACCGACTGCCAAAAAGATTAAGACAGTTAAAAAGGTGACTATCTGAAAGTGAAATAAGTCCACGTTTGTGTTACCTATGACTTACCGGGCACTATCTGAATTGTCGCCATGTCGTAAACGTCATTCACTAATTTGGTACTCCAGGCAGGATAAAACAAATTCAAGAATCATTCACAAACAATAGCTGACCCAGGTCTGATTTGGCTCTCAGTATATACAGAGTCATGTATTCGCCATCGCCGTGATCCTGACGGGACAGAAGGTACTTGGCTTCACTCCTAACCTTCTATCTTAAAGGAGCCTAACTCAAATATGCATTCATTCAACATCCGTCCGTCGGCCTCCTTCGTGTCACTGGTCCCTGGCGACCATCAACACTCACCAGTGAGTTTGGTGGTGTCCCCGCGTTTGGGCGGTGCGGGCGGGGGTCCCCGCCGTAGCGTTGCATAGCCTGAGATGCCCCCGGACGCATAGGCCCCGTTACCCTGTTTTTCTGGGTCCAAAAGAAGCTCGGGGGGTGGCGGCGGCAGTGCCATGTCATCCATGGTGCCCGCTGGGTCCGGGAGGTGGGAGGAGGCAAGCGATCCCTGACGCCCCACCGATTTACGCCTCAGAGTCCGGCTGAGGTCTTCCAGGAAGTTGGGCTGGCCCGTACTGCCCTTGGGGGAGGTGGGTGGCGGGTGCTGCGGGGCTGGTGAGAGGGGTGGGGGCTCCGGGGTGGCATTGCCGCGCCGCCCAAGCGTCGGGGGCGGTGTCTTCTTCAGCGACCCCTTCCCCCAGGTGGGGTTGTTGACAAGCGAAGCAGGTGGGGGAGGAGGCGGTGCCTGGGGCTGGGGGTTGACCACAGCCACCTTGGGTGCCCCAATGTGGGTGTCACCAGCAGGAGGCGGAGGAGGGGGAAAGAGATCAGAGGCTGGAGGGGGAGGAGGAAAGTAGGCACACTCCGGAGGCGGGGAAGGGAAGTCTCCGCTGGACTGGTGGGCGTGACTTATTTTGGCCTGGAGAGCTGCGGGCAGGTTGGCCAGGTTGAGCTTGCCTGGTTTTGGGGGAGCGGGCGGTCCCACAGGGGGCTCCTTGGAAGGAGATGCCGTGGAAGAGGAGGTAGGACAGGGGGAGGAGGGAGGATGTGCACTCATCTGAGGAGCGAACTTACTGAGGAGGTTTCTCCTAGACTCCTGGTAGGAAGCCGAGGAGTCGGACTTGATGCTGGAGTTCCTCTGCGGGGTGGGGGGCGGCTTCTTCCCACAAAAGGCTGAGGAGCCAGAAGGGGACTTCCTCAAAAGGGAGCCCATGTCTCCAGGAGGAAGAGGTGGAGGAGGCGGTGTGGGGCCACAGACGGGGGCAGGGGGAGGAGGGGGTGGTGGGGGAGGGGCCGAAAAGCCTCCGGTGGTCTCAGAAGGGGGAGGAGGGAACTCTGGGGACTGCTGCTGGCCACCACCGGGCTGCCATTTTGGTTTGGCCTTCACAGCAGGTGGGGAGAGCGGTGCTTTAAGGCTCTCTGTGTGATTGGCTGCCTGGAACGATGCCCCCGGGAACTGACTAGCGATCTGCTTGACTAAGGAAGTGCTGGGAGGTGCTCCGGTGGAAATGAGTGGAGCCTTAGACAGGCTGTGCTGCTTGGGCAGAGTTGGTGGCGGCTGACTGGATGTGTGGCCCGCCTGGAGGCTGAACTGCTTCTTCAGTGGTGCAGGCGGGGGAGGAGGAGGGGGAGGAGGTGGGGCCAGGGATGCTGGCGGTGGTGGGGCCAGGGCAGCCGGGGGTGGAGCAGGAGGGAATGGGGAGACAGGAGACATGGGTTTGGGGGCAGTCTGAGGGAGGAAGCCTGGAGTGAAGGTTTTGGGTGGAGCTGGTGGGGGTGTAGGAGGAGGTGGGAACTGGGCAGGCACAGGGAACTGCTGTGGGGGAGGGGGAGGTGGTGGGGGTGGAGGTGGTGGGGGAGGTGGGGGCGGAGGGGCAGGGGCAGGTGGTGGGGACTCCTCCAGTCCACTGATTGGGGAGAGGAGATCTCGGGGCGGGCTGGGGAACCTCTCCTTCAGGGCCTGCTTCAACCCACTGGAGCAGATTGGTTGGCACGGGCCTGGCTTGGGAGCTGGTGGGGGAGGAGGGGGAGGGGGTGGAGGAAATGCCACACCATTGGTCGGTGGAGGCGATGGGATGAAAGCATTGGAGGCAGCTGGGCTGGGAGGGGCCAGCTTCAGCACGGCCATGGCCGACCCAGGGGCTGGCATGGGTGGTGGGGGTGGAGGTGGGGGAGGTGGTGGGGGGATATGGTTAGCCTGGGGCTTGACAGGTACCTGAGCGAGTGGTGGCGCGGGAGCCTGGGGCGGGGCTTGCTGGACCACTGGAGGAAGGTGATTGGCCGGCTTGTGATGGCTGGCACCCTGGGAGGCGTTCCGGTTCTGGAGCCTGGTTATGGTGCTGTACTTGTACATTGTGAGGGCCGGCGAGTGGTGTGACACACTCTGGACGGGGGGAGGAGGAGGGGGAGGGGGTGGGGGTGGGGGAGGAGGGAGCGGTGGGGATGGCTGTTGTTGCTGTTGAGGGGTGTGGATGCTGTTGGTGGCTTGTGCCTGTGGTGGTGGCTGCTGCTGCTGCTGCTGCAGTAGCTGTTGTTGTTGTTGCTGTTGTAGATGTTGATATTGTTGTTGTTGTTGTTGCTGCAGCTGTTGTTGTTGGAGCAGTTTTTGTTGGAGTTGTTGTTGTTGGAGTTGTTGTTGGAGCAGTTGTTGTTGGAGCAGTTGTTGTTGGAGTTGTTGTTGTTGGAGCAGTTGTTGCTGTTGCTGATATTGTTGTGTTTGTTGGGGTACCTGGGGTGGCTGCTGGGGCATCTGCTGAGGGGGCTGAGACTGGGGGGGCAGCTGCTGATGCGGCGGGGGTGGCGGGGGTATTAAAGGCTGGGCCTGTGAGGGCTGCTGCTGCTGCTGGGGTTGGGGTTGTGGTTGGGGGGGTGGGTGCTGATGCTGGGGGGCCTGGTGGTGCTGCGGTTGCGGTTGAGGCTGAGTCGGAGTGGGAGTCGCGGTGGGGTGCTCTGCCGAATGCTGGCTGTGATGCCTGTGGCTGTGAGGCGTATGGGGGAGGGTGGACCCTCTGGATGCCTCCATCCTCATCTGCTGCAGGTGACAGACGGAGAAAGAGAAGGCTTGGTAAACAAGACACTACAGTGAGGATGGTATAGAAAAATAAGAAAAGAGGAAATAATGCCCATGAGAGGCAGCATAGAGCAGACAAAAACACTATATTCTTAACATATCAGTATTATGTCAATGTGCCAAGGGAAAAAACATTTTGCATAAGAAGTAATTTTTCAGTTTTGTCGATTTTGTGACACTTGCTGTCATATAAAGAAGGTGTACCTTGGTGCTTTCCTCCATCTGCGTGCCCCTCTTCCAAGCCTCTGAGAAAATGGAGCTCACCACACTCTGAGAGCGGCCGTGAGAGGAACCTGTGTCCACGCCACTGTCTGACTGGCCTGAATGGTTAGACTGGGACTCTGGAAACACACACGCACACACACGCACGCACACACACACACACACACACACACACACATGCACGAACACACATGTGCATGCACACGTACACACACAACAACAGCAGGGAAGCAGAATAGCATCACTATGTTGAGTATTAAGTATGGTTGAGAATTGTGAAAGCACAGAATTTATTTCAAAACGTGGTACATCAATTTAGAAATCTCTCATTTTGCTGTTTATAAGATCATTATTTTAAAGACAAAAATTATTCAGTGATTAAAGAAGTAGGACATTTTACTAGTTTTACAAGTGCTCGGTTCAGGTGTGACGGGCCAGTGAACTTACCAGGTATACTGGCGGAGCTGGAGCCAGATCGGATGCTGGAGGTGGAGAGAGAGGACCAGTCGTAGGCTGCCTCGGTCCTCTTCATGGCTTCCTGATAGTTTGCGTATAGCTGCTTCCCATACTACACAAAAACACACATAAATAAACGCAAAATGAAAACTTATCGACTTCACTGTCTCACTGGCAGCACTTAACCACGCTACAGAATGAACTGAGGTCGAGTCCTACCTTAGCGATCCGAATGCCATTGACCCATTGGTGCAGGGTCCGAACGTCATCGCAGCAGAGGTACTTAATGTACTGGGACTTCTTCTGGATCTGGGGATGCTGTAATGACAGGTAATATTGTACCACATATTCCTGCCACACTGCATAGGTTGTAGGGGTGGGAACATAAAATTGATTCACTTAAGTACTGTGATTTTTTTATTTGTTTTTTTACGATTTTTAAAATTGATTTTATGATTCCTGAATCGGGAAAGGAGAGTTTTCAAGTTCAATTTTATATGTGAAGGACGTTCATTTAAAGGCTGACACTTGTGCTGTGTGCAGTTTTCAGGGGCTCTATTCATTTTGACCTAACATTTTATTTCATTCATTATTTTCTTAGGGCACTAGGCTTGATGAGCAGCTAAATGTAGCAACTTAACCCAAAAAGCATTTTATTTACCGTTTTTATATGCAGTACAGCAGTGATGCTGCTAAAACAAAACTCAGACTTACTGACCTGTGATGTGCACTGTTTTTGGAAATATGATACATAAAGTCTCCAGAAGTGTATGACTCAACTTTTTCCCATAGTCTAGTGTTAAAAAAAAAAAAGAAAAAAAAATGCAATAAAACATAATATGGAATCGCGACACACATCGAATCGGCATCTGAGTATCATGATAGTATCGAATCGGGAGACTAGCATATCGTCCTGGTCCTAATAGGCTGCATATGTTGCTAAATAGGTCAGCAAAAACATCGTCGGAACAATCCAGCAAAAACAACAGGTGGGGGGAATCAGGGTGGCGTAGCGGTCTATTCTGTTGCCTACCAACAGGGGGATCGGTGGTTCGAATCCCCGGTGTCCCTACAGACACAATTGGCCATGTCTGCAGGTGGGAAGCCAGATGTGGGTATGTGTCCCGGTCGTTGCACTAGCGCCTCCTCTGGTCGGTCGGAGCACCTGTTTGGGGGGAGGGGGAACTGGGGGGAGCAGCGTGATCCTCCCACGCACTACGTCCCCCTGGTGAAACTCCTCACTGTCAGGTGAAAAGAAGTGGCTGGCGACCCCGCATGTATCGGAGGAGGCATGTGGTAGTCTGCAGCCCTCCTCGGATCAGCAGAGGGGGTGGAGCAGCGATCAGGACAGCTCGGAAAATATATTTGGAAATGACGCTCAGTTGTTTCCAAATATAAGATGCCGTCAAATCAATTCAAAACAGAGCCAACTGAGTTTTCCATGAACTGTTTATAATCGGCTGTCAGAGTGCATTTAGAAGAGGCAGAAGAGACAGACAACGGACAGTAAATACCATCTGCCCACAGTGGTCATTTAAACAGAGGGCCAATGGGACGCCGTGGAGAGGACCAATCACCAGCATCTAGCAAGACGTGACCAACGTGTGAGAGAATTACCATTGCAAATTTCGGCGTCTGCTCTCTTTTGTCGATGACCGATAGGAAAGTCCCACTCGGGAATTATGTCATTCTGCTTTTATTTTCCTCAGGATATTTCTCATCAGATAACATCTAGAGACCTCTTATTTCGGCTATTTCCTCTTTGAAATCGCCGTAATCTGCTAGCGGCAGAGCTAAACTTGAAACAGGCGAAAAGATTTTGAGCTAATTTCTGTGAGGTTTTTAAAACAGTTTTTGATGCTCAACTTGCTTTCAAGTACGGTACAGTCATCACGCCAGTGGGCAACATTCGCTTCCCACGAATCACTGTTGAGTCCTTATTCTGCCGATGGCGTGGAAGATCTCGCCATGCACATTCAATTATTTTTGAGTTATTCGGTATCCTACAGTAGACCAGCATGTCACCACAAGATTTCCTGTCCAGAGTGAGATATGATGAGCCGATACCTTCAGAGCCAGGCAGTAGTCAGTAGGAGCCTTGTATTTGCTGCGGTAGTCCTGGCCATAGTACACGTTAATGTGGTCCAGCTGCAGAAAGCAAACCAGATCTCTAGAGGCCTGCGGAGAGGGAGACAGAGAGAGAAACAAGATATATCGACATGTGGTTTATTTACAGTGACGACCGGCGATCACTATCCCCTCTTGTGCATCGCAGAAAACACAAGTCGCAGAAGAATTTCGACCATTTGTTCGAGGTACAGAGACTTCGCCGGGGTCTGGCTCAGTCCCGCTAATCCAGTCGATCCTACTGATAACCAACATGATGGGGATTGTACAATTGGGGTCACTGCATTTTGAAAATGTCTCAAAGTGGTACAATTTCTCAATTCCGCCTTGTGAACCTTTGACCTTTTGACCATTTCCACATAGTACCATCCATCCATCCATTATCCAAACCGCTTATCCTTACCCAGGGTCGCGGGGATGCTGGAGCCTATCCCAGCAGCCATTGGGCAGCAGGCGGGGAGACACCCCGGACAGGCTGCCAGGCCATCACAGGGCTGACACATTCACACCTAGGGACAATTTAGTACGGCCGATTCACCTGATCTACATGTCTTTGGACTGTGGGCGGAAACTGGAGCAAACCCACGCAGACACGGGGAGAACATGCAAACTCCACAAAGAGGACGACCCAGGACGACCCCCGAGGTTGGACAACCCCCGGGGCTCAAACCCAGGACCTTCTTGCTGTGAGGCGACCACACTAACTACTGCGCCACCGTGCCCGAACCCTGACCCTAGAGTATACACAGAGAATATACCAAAATAAAGAACTAAACTGAAGTACTTGGTTTCTATAGTAAAGGACAATCAACACTTACACAACGGTTAAATCAGCTATGACAAACACTTCTGGACAAATACACTAACTCTCTCACTAATAACCGAATAATATATATCTTCCAGTGTGGGCAACGAATCACATCGACACCGGGTAGGAACATTTGCTTTACACCGAGTGCTGGTTGTAGTTACGGAAAAAGCCAGTTGGAGGAAAAATAAGATGGTGAATGAGCGTGAAGGGTGGTGCTGAAAAAGAGGCACATTCCCCCATATCGACCTGAGGTTAATGAAGGTTTGAAGAAAAAGACGTTTGTTGTTATCTTGTGGTCTCCGACGTTAACAGATCCCTTATCAGGAAATACCAGAGACTAGATGACGTGGATCTGGTTCTTGTAACCTTGGCCTCACACTCTCTCATTCTCCCTCTCTCTCATTCTCTCTCTCTTGTTATTGCTCTTTTGTTCTCTCTCTCTCTCTCTTGTTATCTCTCTTTTGCTCTCTCTCTCATTCTCTCTCTCTTGTTATCTGTCTCTCCGCTCTATCTCTTGTTCACGCTCTCTCGTTCTCTCTCTCTCTCTCCGTTTTGAGTTGTTGAATGATTGTTTTTGGGATTGTTAAAAGATGCATGTTGAGTGTTTGTAATTTGACAAATATTGTTGATATGTTTAGAAAGAATTGAAGTCTGTTTTTTTGATAATTTTTTTCTGTTAAATAGACTTGTTTTAGAAATTCTCTCGTTCTCTCTCTCTCTTCTCTCTCTTGTTTTCTCTCTCTGTCATTCAGTATCTCTTTCTCTGAGCAGGCTACTTGTCTGTTGCACAACAGCATCTATTCTGTGCTCATATGCACACACACACACACACACACACACACACACTCTCTCTGGGCGATGTCTATAGTGAAACTGACCTTGGCTTTGCCTTTGGGGACATAATAGATCCCTGAGGCTCTGAGGAGGAAGTAGCGCTTCTTCCATGACTTCTTTCCGTCCTCCTTCAGCCACAGCACACCCTCAATCTCTGGAACAGACACTGAGCCGCCGCAGAAACATTCCTGACGGAGACAGACAGACAGACAGACACAATCACTGTCATAATGTGCATCTTGTCATTCATCCCTCTCATCATTATATTCTAATGAATAGTGATGGAGTTACCAGCGTGCAAGTCTATGCATTCACTCCTTTTACCTCTAATAAAGCCTCCTTGTTCCTATCGGCCATTTCAGACGTCTCCTTCCGCCCCAGCAGATAGTTCTGAGAATGAATCGGAAGAGCAGTTAAAATCGATGAAAAGGATATGAAATACGCACCAAAAAAAAAAGTGACGGGGAGAGAGGGAGAGAGGAGAGGAACAAAAAGAGAGGATGATGGGAGGGGGAGAATAGGGGAGGGGTAGCGTGAAGGCAGGGATGAGGGGCGACAGAGGATGGGAGTTGAAAGCAGCAGAACTGAGGCAAAGATGGCTCACTTCGTCTTATCGTGTCAAATAAATTATTCACCTTTACTCAAGTCTTTGGAGCTTTGACCTACTTCCACCCCAGTGCAACTACACACTGGCTTGTTCCTTCTCTCCGGGCTCCGCAGGCAGTGAGCATGCATAAACGATGTGTTTGTGTACATAACACACACTTTCAGCATTTACTCTCTGACAGACTGTACCATGGGCTAAGTTCACTGTCCTCTTTGTGTGTGTGTGTGTGTGTGCAGAACTTTACCTGGGGGTTCTTAAAAAGTGCGTACTTCTCGATGCGTTCGATGAACATGAGCTTGTTGTGGCTGTCCCTGGTCCAGTTTAACAGGTTCTCCACCAGGTTCTCGTGGTCCTCAAAGATGCGTTCTGAAGAAGAGAAGCCGAGAGACAGGGATAAAGAAACGGACAGACGGGTGGCGGGATATGTGAGAGAGAAACTCGGGGATCCAGTGCGAGGGACCCAGATTTTATCGCCGACTTTAACAGATGCACCGGATTTCTTAACACCAGATTTCTGTTCGCTGAGTGAGCCAGGACTGCAGGCCCTGACTGAGCGTGATAGCTAGTCTACACAGACCAGCTAATAAACCATCGCTGAGTGTTGATTTAATGTTTGTATGCCAATTTATGCGTTGGACCTACTTTGTTTGGCATAAATCAAGGTTGTGGCAACTCTAAATGCTTATCTGTGTGTATAAGCCAGACCTGAATCATTCAGTGTCTGCAAACATTTTCTTCATAAGCACAAGTCTTAAAGCATCAAATAAACTTGGGACCACATGAAAATATGCTAAAACAGACGGGGGCATCCGGGTAGTGTAGTGGTCTATTCCGTTGTCTACCAACACAGGAATCGCCGGTTCGAATCCCTGCGTTACCGCTGGCTTGGTGGGGTGTCTCTACAGACAATTGGCCTTGTCTGCGGGTGGGAAGCCGGATGTGGGTATGTGTTCCAGCCGCTGCACTAGCGCCTCCTCTGGTCGGTCTGGGCTTCTGTTCAAGGGGGGAGGGGAAGAACTGGGGGGAATACCGTGATCCTACCACGCGCTACGCCCCCCTGGTGAAACTCCTCACTGTCCGGTGAAAGAAAGCGGCTGGCGACTCCACGTGTATCGGAGGAAGCATGTGGTAGTCCGCAGCCTTTCCCGGATCAGCGGAGGGGGTGGCGCAGCGACTGGGACGGCTTGGAAAATAGGGTAATTGGGGAGAAAAAGAGGGGGAAAAAAGCCACCAAAACCAAAAAAAAACTGGAGTGTTCCTTTTGTTGTCTTAGTTTTCCCAGTTCCATTTGAACTGCACCCCTGGATATGCCGAATCATCTCTTGTCTTGTCAATGCAGACTAAAACCAACCATGAACTGTTTTTACCAGCCTAAACTGATGACTTGCGTCCGGTTTAAACTAATCTCAGCCCGCCCGCCCCCCCCGGGGTCCTTACCCATCTGCAGTTCGTTGATGGTCTCCACCAGAGACCAGTCGGGGCTGTAGCCGCAGTGCGACTTGTCCAGCAGGCTGTCCAGCACCTGCCTGACTGACTGCCTCTCATCTACCATCATGGTTTTGGAACTCTCGTCCGACATGTGGACCCTGATCACCAGCTGAGGAGAGGAGAGGAGATGAAGATGAAGGGGGGGTGCGAGGACAAGGGGTTGATTCTTAAAAAATATTTCGAGGGACAGAGGTTTCATAGCACTTGGCCAACTGCCATAACGAGAAGCCATGTTATTTTCAGCTGTTGGATCAGATACTAAATTAAATCAAGCCCGAGTTAACGAGTCCATCAGTAAATCCATCACACTGTTCATGTTTCCAAGCTGTGTTGCCAGAAACACAGAAATCCAGGGGAGGATTTACAACTTTTGCCTTTTTAAACTGGCTCAAAGGTCTCGTAATCCGCCTACGCCTCACACACCAATAATTTTCTTGGACTTGCTTGCTGGGGAGAGTGTTGTCGTCATCATAATGTAACACATACGGCCACTAAACACCAGCAAATCCGCACTGATACCCAGTTATCAAACCAATATTTTACCTTCCACAGGCAGCCAAATGTACGCCATACCAAGCCAGCTCAAACTAAGCTGAAACGTGACAAAACATTCACGTGCCAACCCACCCGAACAACCCAACAGGCGTAAGACCTGCCTTGGTGCGAAACCAGATAAAGCCCCAAATTCTGCAGCCTCCTGTTGGGCCTGCCCACCACGAGCCAGAGATCCAACCAGCTTGTCGACGCCGTTAACGAAACGGGCCCTCGATCCAGTGAGAGGACAGGGGAGGGCTGCGAGCTGCAGATGTAGGGAGCCTGACCTAGATTGCTCACAGGAGGGTCCCCCCCTAAAATCTCCCGTAAGTCCTAACACGCAGTAAATTCAAAGGCAAATCCTACAGCTAAACCCTCCCCTCATAAATAAGAGTACATTCAAAAACGTCACAAACACGGGGATCATCTCGGCTGCTGACAGTCACGAGACCGCAACTGCAGACAGATTGGTTCTCATCTGTGCTGGCAGACTCGCTTTCTATTCGGCATCCATGCCAGCCACTATTTGTCTCGGTTGTAATCTGGATGGCGGGGCCAAGTGCACCCCTCCTGTTCACGCAACCTCTTGTTGGGTCTCGCCTATTCACCCCGGTTACACAGAGCGCCACTCTGTTTAACAGCGTTGTGCTCATTCACAAGAACT